>NC_137802.1:56210834-56418334 GCF_963383645.1 Muscardinus avellanarius | reverse complement strand
CCCCCCCCACATTAGAATAAATTAAATATTCTGAGAATCAAATTCTTAGAATTGAATTCTTCATCCTCACGCCTCTCTTCAGAACCCGTACTTTTGGTTGGCTCTGGCACTGTTTCCAAATAAAGTATAAAATAGGGCTGGGGGTGTAGCCCAGAAGTAGAAAAGCCCCTGGGTTCCACCCCCAGTACCACACAAAAAAAAAAAAAGGAAATAAACTGTCTTGTTCACTACAGGAGCCTTTCAATCCACACTGCTGCAGCACAGAGCCTGGCCCACAGAGGATGCCTACATAGGGAAGGAGTCAACCAGGCAACCAGCTGCCATAGCTAGGGGCCAGGGAAATGGCCGAGTCACAGCACTCCTGCCTGGTGGGCTCCTGATTGCAGCAAAGAACAGGCTACAAGGCCAGCAGCTCTGCTGATGGACAGTGTTGAGCTGGGCTATAGCTCTGAGAGGTCAGGAATCAAGCATGGCCCCCCTTGTTCACCCCTAGGGGCTGAATGCCAGCACAAAACAGGGGCCAGATGAACATGTGCCCCTAACTTCTGTCGCTGAGGATGTGAAGACACACCACAGGTCCAGATGTGAGACCGGCTGGGAACCTGACACTCTGGCAAGAAATGGTGGAGGAAGGCGGCTGCAGCCCCTGTGCTCCCTCGGAGAGCACACTGAGGACTAGCCGCCCTCGCACCCTTGGGAGGCAGGAACCAGGGCTGCCGGCCCAGGCGGCGCTCTTCTGTGGCTTCGGTACAACCAGTACAGCCAGCAGCCAAAGAAAACACTCTGGGTGGGTCCTACAGTGGGTCCCACCCACAGCGTCTCACACCACACCAGGAACAGTCCAGTTGGGCCCTGGAAGCACAGTGGTGCCCCTGCAGGTCATCTGTAGGCCTCTCCCCTCTCCCTCAGTCCCTTGGGTCCCCCACTCCAAACTTGCCCATTTTCTTAGGTACTTTGAATATAATGGAAATACTACCACATACTGAAATGAGCTGAAATTCCTGTCTTGCTGCCTAATTCCAACTATTGTTGTTTATGTGTTTTCATTTCTGTGTGCCTGATCTCTCTCTAACATTCATATCACTTTCTTCCATACACACTCTCTCTATTTCTCAGATTTTGATGGCATAAGTAAACAAGGTTGCAGATAATAAAAATGAGTCATTTTCATGTTTTGGAGGCATGCTTTAGAATGGTACAGATTTATCTTCCTAATGGAGCTTGTTAAAGGGCTGATGTTAGTGCTAAAGTAAACATCTGTGTCGATTAGGTCAGCTGGTTAAACTCCAATGCAAAGGAAGCCAGTGGAGGCCATGGAATATCATAGAAAGTAATTACAATCTCTCTTTTCAAATGGCCACACCAGATACCCATTACTCAGTTCCAACCAACTCCCAAAAGTCCCCAGTTTGTCTGTTGCAAGAGGGATTAGACCACAGTGATTATGGCCCCGAGGGGGGGGGGGGGCAACTATCTCCAGAGCCCCAGGAAAAACTCAGACTGCTCATTTACCCTCTAAAAGTAGTCAGCATATCTATAAATTAAAACTATATTACTATTAAATAACTTATTCTAGTTGGTGAATTATACCAGGAGTGGTCTTTGGGGCAAGGAGAAATCTTTTTTTTTTTTTTTCAGTACTGGGGATGGAACACAGGGGCATTCAACCTCTGAGCTACACCCCCAGCCCTATATTTTATCCTTTATTTTAAAACAGGGTCTCACTGAGTTGCAAAGGGCCTCACTAAGTAGCTGAGGCTGGCCATGAACCGTGATCCTCCTGTTTCAGCTTCCCGAATACTGGGATTACAAGCATGCCTCACCATGCCCAGCCTGGAGAAACCATTTTGAGGTTATCAAGAAGCTTCAAGCTGTGCGTGGTAGCATATGCTTGTAATCCCCACGCTTGGGAGGCGGAGACAGGAGGATCGCGCAGGTTCGAAGCCAGCCATGCTGGCTTAAGAGACCCTGTTTCCAAATAAATATATAAAAAAAAAGGTCTGGGAGTGTATCCCAGAGGTAGAAGGGCTTCCAGGAACCCCAGTACCACCAAAAAAAAAAAAGAAAGAAAGAAAGAAAGAAAGAGAAGAAGAAGAAGAAGAAGAAGAAGAAGAAGAAGAAGAAGAAGAAGAAGAAGAAGAAGAAGAAGAAGAAGAAGAAGGAGCAGCAGCAGCAGCAGCAGCAGCAGCAGCAGCCACCGCCGCCTGGCATGGTGGCGCACGCTTGTAATCCCAGCATTCGGGAGGCTGAGACTGGAGGATTGCAATTCATGGACAGCCTCAGCTACTTAATGTGGGCCTTTGCAACTTAGTGAGACCCTGTTTCAAAATAAAGAATAAAAAGTAGGGCAGGGGTGTAGCTCAGAGGTCGAATGCCACTGGGTTCAATCCCCAGACCCACACACACACAAAAAAAAATAAGAAGCCTCAAGATTTTACTGAACTTTGTAGTGAGAGAACAACTCAGCATCTGGCAGACAGAGGGACTCAAAATTATGATCCCCAATCTGGAGGCAGGACTCTCTATGGCGATGCTGTCCAGTAGAACTTTCTGCCATGTTGAAATGTGGTACATCTGTACAGTCAGATATGACAGCCACTAGCCACATATGGCCACTAAATGAAGAACTAAGTTTTCATATTTTCAATTTAGATTAATTAAAATAGCCCCATGCAGCCGGGCGTGGTGGCACACGCTTAAAATCCCCGTGCTTGGGAGGCGGAGACAGGAGGATCACGCAGGTTCGAAGCCAGCCTCACTGGATTCAGAGACCCTGTTTCCAAATAAAACAATATAAAAATAGGTCTGGGAGTGTGGCCCGGAGGTAGAAAGGTTTCCAGGAACCCCAGTACCACCAAAAAAATTAAATTAAATAAAAAATAAATTAAATAAATAAAAAGCCCCATACAGTTAGTGGCTACCATGTTGGTTATTACATATCCAGAACCAAATTGTAATCGTAGTTCCAAGAGTAACAACAGTGATAACAAATGAGGACTAACATTTAACAGGAGTGTGCCATTTTTGGTACATTGGTTGAATGTGTTCATATCTCTAATATCTTGCATATATTCTATTTTCCAAGTCTCTTGTCATAAGGTAAATTCAAATAAAAGATTGATAACTTTACTATATATTCTGATATCATGTCTTTTCTATCTATAAATACTAAAAATTTAATATGTTTTTTTGGTTTTTTTGGTATGGTACTGCGAATTTAACCCAGGAAGGTATGTTCTACCTCTGAGATACACCTAAGCCCTTTTTTTAAAATTTTGAAATAGGGTCTCACTAAACTGCTGAGGGCCTCACTAAGTTGCTGAGGCTGGCCTCCTAACTAAAATCCTCCTGTCTCTGCCTCACAAATACTGGGATTAAGGTAGGCACCACCATTCCCAGTTTGCCAATGATTTTTAAGCTGAAAAAGTGTTAGACCTTCTACTCAAAATACAAGAAACTTGGCCGGGCGTGGTGGCGCACGCTTGTAATCCCCGCGCTTGGGAGGTAGAGACAGGAGGATCGCGCAGGTTCGAAGCTAGCCCCGCGCGCTGGCTTAGGAGACCCTGTTTCCAAATTAAAAAAAAAAAAATGCAAAAATAGGTCTGGGAGTGTAGCCCAGAGGTAGAAGGGCTTCCAGGAACCCCAGTACCACCAAAAAAAAAAAAAAAATACAAGAAACTTCAAATATCATCAGAATAAGCAGAAGAAAGAAAAGAACAAAAATACTATCTTCTCCTTGAAATTTTCCCATACTTTCCTATCCAGTTCCTGGAAGGAAAGAAACCCCTAGAAGCAGAGACACAATTCACCTTTCTTAAATCCGGCAAGCTGGGGAAAAGATGGATTTCCCTTCCTTCCTGATTTCTGTTTCTCTGCTGCTGGGGGAAATACCATCTCCTCAGCTCCACCCACCCTTGGCCACCTCCAGGCCTCGCCTGTATTCCCCGGGGCCGCAGGTGTGTTACATGTGGCTATGGCGACGCAGGTGCACGGGCATACAGTTCTGCTCACCTGAGCACATCTCCCCCTTGTAGCGGACACAGGAGAAGTCATCGCACTCACAGTACTTGCCGGTGATCTTGCCAAAGTCGCTGCTGTGGCAGACACACTGGCCACAGAGGCACTCACCCCGCTGGCTGCAGAGGGGCTGGCCCTCCTTGGGGCTGCACTCATCCTGCTGAGAGGGGTGGTAGTCCTCCTCAGAGCACTCACACTGGGACCCGAGCCACCCGGGGCCACAGCGGCACACCCCACACTCAAAGGTCCCGTTGCCATTGTTGCAGCGGTGGCTGTGGGGCTCAGCATGGGCCTGGCAGGAGCAGTCGCAGTCGAAGGTGACCTGGACAGTGAGGCTGTCCTTGAAGCCCACAGGTTTGATGGTGAAGGACTTTTCTTTCTCCTGGGGGCAGCCACGCACCTTCGCCTCAATGCTGAAGCTCACCTGGATGGAAAACCAGACCGAATTCAAACCTTGGTGGGCTCAGTTAACACTCTGCCCAGCAAGGAACTCCCAGGTAGGGTGTCTAATCCTGTGATCTGGAGTGCCTCAGCCTTCCCACTACCAACGTCTGCAAAAGGAAAACCAAGAGCACCAGGGTGGTGGCGGCACTGTAACATGCCTGGCTGGGCACAGAGACATCCTCTCAAGAGAGAGAAGGCTGTTTTTATTCCACATGTAAAATAAACTAGCTCAAGCAAAACAGAACCTGGGCTCTTAAGAACCCTTTGCTCTGGCCTGTTAAGCTGGCTGGTTGATTTTATAACATCAGCAAGATGTACAAAGTACGATTGTGTGCCACACAATGTCACAGAGTTGTCAACCAGAAGCTGGGGGTCTACCGCTCTATTTCTACACTACAATTCATCACAGGCCAGTATGCCTGACATGAGGTACACATGTGCCTAGAAAAGAGACTGGTAGAAAAATCAACAGGGAGATCTATAGCAAGATGAAGGCATGAAAAGAGCTACTTTCCTCTCTTCTCTCCCTTTCACCAATCCCTTTCCCACTTGGCAGAAGCAGAGGAGAACATACTCATAAGGAAAGCCATAGAGATGAAGCCATATCCATAAGGGATAGACAGCTCCTCGGGGAGGGGTAAAGATGGACATTTTCTAACATTCCTTAAGGACAAAAACTTTCACCTGTTGTATTTGTTATCAAGTCTTCAATAGCTAGAGCCATGCTGGCACACAGCCCATGCTCAGTAAACATTTATAGATGATACTACCACTTTCCATTGCAGAAATTACTTTGGAGGAGGCTGGTTAGAGGCTGAAGGTAAGAACTATTTTGATCAAATGCAATGAAAGCTCTTTAAAAACCCTGGGAGTGAAGTTCACTTAGCAGATAAGAGAAAGCTCAGGCCACAGAGGAAAGATTCAGAGGGAAAGGTTGGTAGCTCCAGGACACCTGCTTGTAATAACTCAGAAAAAGGTACCAGAAAGGAAGGGGCTGGGCGGGCACAAATGCGCCAGGGCCAGGGCCAGGGCGAGGCTATGGCTTCCGCCCTTGTGCAGCCCGCCTCACCGTGTCTCCAATCTTGAGTCCCATACAAGACTTGAGGCCTGGGATGACCTCGTTGTTGAGGCAGGTGGCATTGAAGGAGAGAGACAGCTCCTCAGGGAGGTCACGCACTTCCAACTCTACTTTAGAGCGAATTTTCTGAGCGGAAAAGAACAAAAGAAAGTAAGGAAATGAGCTGTAAGGAAATCAGCAAGAGCCTGTTCCATCTGTAGCAAAATGCCCTGGCAGCACCAAATGCCAAGCTTTGCCCGCCACCCTGGGAGCCCATTTCCTGCTCTACGTCCCACCCAGGAACCTGCTTCCTCTTTCTTTTCTCACTTGTGTACAGGTGAGTTGAGTAAAACCTAAACCAGCTACACCCTCCTGCAAGCCTCATAACCAACACAACAGGGGAGTGTGGAAATGGCTCGCCCTGGTTAGTGATTTTTTTTAATTATTTCATTTTGTTTAGTGTTTGACAGTGCTAAGGATTCAACCCATGCTCTACCGCTGAGCTGAATCCCCAGTCCTTTTTTGATTTCATTTTGAGACACAATCTGACTAAGTTGCCCAAGCTGGCCTTAACCATGTGATCCTCCTGCCTTAGTTTCCCAAGGACCTAAAATTATAGGTGTGGACTATGAGTCTAGCCTCTACCTAATTTTTAATCAACCTCACCTTTCCCATGGCTCAAACACCAGTTTTCTCTGTTGATGGAGCCCAGTCTTCCTCACTCTGCCTCCCGTCAATTACTCCTCACATACACCCTTCCCACCTTCTCTGAGCTCTCTGCTCATGGTCCCTCTGCTCCCGGCCATTCCCTTCCAGGCCATTTCCTTCTCCAAAGGCTGTGTCCCTCCCAGGGCTGGCTTCTGCCTGGCCTCTGGTAGCACAGGCGAAAGGCAGTGAAGCTGCATGGTAGACCGACAGCCAGGATGCCCAAATCTAAGCCCTACTGCATACAGCATGTGAAGGGAACTTTTTTTCTTTTTTTGGTGGTACTGGAGTTCCTGGAAACCCTTCTACCTCCAGGCTACACTCCCAGACCTATTTTATTTTATTGTTTGTTTGTTTGTTTGGGTTTTTGTTTTGGTTTGGTTTGGTTTGGTTTTGGTTTTTTGGTGGTACTTGGGTTCCTGGAAACCCTTCTACCTACGAGCTATGCTCCCAGACCTATTTTATACTTTTTTATTTGGAAACAGGGTCTCTTAAGCCAGCACAGCTGGCTTCGAACCTGCGCAATCCTCCTGACTCCACCTCTGAAGCACGGGGATTACAAGCATGCGCCACCACACCCCGCCTGAAACAGGGGCTCTTAAGCCAGCTGAGGCTGGCTTCGAACCTGTGCCATCCTCCTGTCTCAGCCTCGCAAGCGCAGGGATCACAAGCATGCGCCACCACACCCGGCAAGTGAAGGGAACTTAAGGGACCATTCCTCACGCAAGACACTTACCCCATAAGCATCAACGATGAGCTGGAGGACATTGCTGGAATCAGCAGACAGAACCCCCACTGTGGTCCCTGGGATGAGCTCACTATAGTTCTGAAAGGAAAGCAAAGATGTCCAGAGGTGACTAAAAAAAAGTGGCGATCTCCAGAAGCCCAACCCAAATTGGACTGAAAGTCCTATACTGAAGATTTGGGGTGTGTGTGTGTGTGTGTGTGCGTGCGTGCGTGCGTGTGTGTGTGAGAGTGTGAGAGAGAGAGAGAGAGAGAGAGAGAGAGAGAGAGAGAGAGAGAGAGAGAGAGAGAGAAACAGAGAGAGAAACAGAGAGAGAAACAGAGAGAGAAACAGAGACACTGATGATTGAATCCAGGGGCTTCCTACCTCTGAGCTATACCCACAGCCCTATTTGGGTATGTGTAGTACTAAGGATTGAGCCCAAGGGCATTCTATCTATCTCTGAGTTATACCTCCCAGCTCGCTCACGCTCGCTCGCTCGCTCACGCTCGCTCTCTCTCTCTCTCTTTCACACACACACACACACACACACACACACACACACACACACACACACACCCCATATCTTCAGTTTAGGACTCTCAGTCCAATTTGGTGGTACTGGGATTCCTGGAAACCCTTCTACCTCCGGGCTACACTCCCAGACCTATTTTACATTTTTTATTTGGAAACAGGGTCTCTGGAGCCAGTGAGACTGGCTTCGAACCAGCGCGATCCTCCTGTCTCCACCTCCCAAGTGCAGGGATTACAAGCGTGCACCACCACGCCCGGCCTCTCCCAGCTCAATTTTATATTTTTTTAAATTTTGAAACAGAGTCTCATTACTTAAGGTGCTAAGGCTGGCCTCAAACCTATGATCCTTCCATCTCAGCCTCTCAAGTGCTAGGCTTATTGGTGTGTGCCACCACATGTGGCTGATATGGAATATTTTTCTTGTCACTGTGAGGAATATATCTAGCCATTTTTCCACTCTGAAGAAAATTATAGGAAACTTTTTTTTTTCAGTACTGGGGATGGAACCCAGGGCATTCTATCTCTGAGCTACATACCAAGCCCTATTTTTTATTCTTTATTTTGAAACACGGTCTCCCCAAGTTGCAAAAGGCCTCACTAAGTAGCTGAGGCTGGCGGTGAACCATGATCCTCCTGTCTCAGCCTCCCAAATGCTGGGATTACAAGCATGCACCACCACACCCAGCTATAGGAAATCTTTCATACTCCTTACTTCATTGAATTGCCTCCCCTCCATCACAGCCATATCAACACAGCCTTTCCAGAGGGTTTGAGGTTGGAGAAAAAAGGCCACAGACAGGACTCTGAGTGCCTGGGGAACGGGCTGAAAGAGGGTCTTTCCTGACTGGGCCCCGGGGTCAGACCCACCCATCATGGGGCCCAGGAAGCCCCAAAGGCAAAGTTACCTGGTAGAGCTTGACTACACTTTCAGTCACTGCAAAGATCAAGTTGATGTTTTTCTGAGAGAGCTTTTCAGTCATCAGCCCTAGAGAGGGATAATCCTGGAAAAGGCAGGGAGGGGACACAAAGGTTAATGAAGAAGTCTCATATATGCCAAGAATTCCAAGTCTCTGAACTTGGCTATTTGAGCTGTGACCAAAACAGTGACAGTGATTAAACTTTTTTTTATCTCATACTCAAAGCAGGGTGCTATGGTATGGATATGGGTTGAGTATGTCCCTCAATGATTAATGCACCAAAATTTTTTATGGTTGTTGTTTTCTTTTGGTTGGGTTTGGGTAATACGGACTAAACTCAGGGGCATTCTACATCCAAGTTACACTTCCAGCCCTTTTTATGTTTCATTTTGAAACAGGGCCTTGCTAGGTTGCTAAGAGTCTCACTAAGTTGCCGAGGCTGGCCTTGAAACTGCAGTCCTCCTGTCTCAATCTCCCAAGTACCAAGATTACATGCATGTGCAATGTACCCACATGTGCTGAAATTTGATTACCATTTGTGAGGTATTAAGGAGGTAGAAACCAGCTGAGTACAGTGGCACATGCCTGTAATCCCGGTGATTCTAGAGACTGAGGCAGGAGGATCACAAATTCAAGGCAATTCAGTGTCTCAAAAAAATATAAAAATAAAAAGGGTTTGGGGCATAGCTCAGTAGTAGAGTATCCCTGGGTTCAATCCCCAGTACTGCAAAAAATAAAAAATAAAAATGCAGCTGGTCATAGTGGTGCATACTTTTAATCCCAGCATTCGGGAGGCTGAGACTGGATTATCATAGTTTGTGGCCAGCCTCAGCTACTTAGTGAGGTCCTTTGCAACTTGGTGAGACTCTGTTTCAAAATAAAAAATAAAAATAGCGCTGGGGTGGAAGGGTGTATCTTGAAGGTAGAATGCCCCTGAATTCCATCCCCAGAACCATAAATAAATAAATAAATAAATACCCTAATCTGACTATGGTTTTAGACCAGCTCCTGGTCCTGTTGCTTGCTAGAACAGTGTCAAAGGTGGCCATATTGCCCATTGCCTGGCAGTCTTTGGCATGGATATGGTTGACACCAAGGAACTCAAGTGACACTGGGCTTAGTGGTGATTTGTGAACACATCCATCAGACCCCAAACCTTGCTGAGAGCTCAGGAGATCATCCAGCCCAATCTCCTGCCTTTATATGGTGCATCTTTAAGCTATCTAGACAAAGTAAGTTGCTCATTTATTGTCTTTAGAAGATGAGGAGTTCAAGCCCAGCATGGTGGCACACACTTGTAATCCAGTACTTGGGAGGCTGAGACAGGAGGATTGCAGGTTCATGGCCAGCCTCAGAAACTTGTGAGGCTCTCTGCAACTTAGTGAGACCCTGTTTCAAAATAAAGAATAAACTATGGCCAGGGTATGTAGCTTGGAGGTAGAATGTCTCTGGGTTCCATTCCCAGTACCCAAAAGATGAGTAGTTCTTTCCCTGCCCAGAGATACCCAAAATATCAGCATTCTGAGCGTCAGCACATTTGTCTTAGGCTTAAACTCTTTCTCTCTTATTGAATTGTTATAGTTAATTACCAAGACATATAAAGCAACCTATAAGAAGTCTTCCTGTGTATCAGCTCAATCATCCACAGGCCTTTCCTTCAAACTAAATGACTCCAAGCCCCTGAACCTGCACAGAGGAGCAGGGAAGGCCTGAGTTCCAGCTGCACTTAGCAGGATCCTTTGGGTCCATTCTGGACGCCATGATGCAGTGCGGATGCTGATGGCACAGAGAGGGTGACAACACTGACGACAGTCAGGGCCGTCCGCAATGGCTGTGCAGGTTGAACCCTAGATGGATGGCGGTGTCCAGCTGGAAGGAGGTGGGTTGGGCAGCCCTGATGATACGGTCAGGGACCAGGGGTGGTGCTAGGGAGCTCACCATGGTAGTTGAGGCAGAGTAATGGTTGTCACGGCCAACGTGGCATTGCCCATCATTGGGCTGGACAATGCCTGCCAGCCTTCCATCCAGAGCTATATGGGTCTTGGCATCAGTGGTAAACACGAGCAAGTGGGAGGCATCGTTCCTCCAGCCAATTTTTTCCTATTTAAGAAAAAAAAAAGCAAGAGACAAAGCAACCTCAGCTATATCATTGGTAGAAAATAAAAACAAAGACCCAAAGACCTTTCTGTCAGATGGGCTGGACAAGTCATCTTGGAGAAGGACCTCCATCCTAGCCCTGGAAGCCTGAGCTGGCGCTTCCCAATTCAGAGGTTCCTGTTCTCTTGGAAACACTCTCCCAGCTGATAAATTCAAACAGCCAAATGACACCTTCAACTCCAAATGCAACTTGTTCAAGGACAGCCACATGACCCATCTGGAACCCCACCTGTAACCACAGTGCTGCAGAAACCCCACCCACACCTCTGCCCACAGTGCAGAGTGCTGTGGTTAGGACACAGAATGTCCCCTGGAAAAGCTCATGTATTGGCAACACAAAAATATTCAGAAGTTACATGATCTAATCAGGGCTCTAATCCCATCTGTAGATAAATTCATTGATGGTTCAATAGTTTGAAAGAATTTTCTGGGTGGTAAATGTTGGCAGGTAATACTTGGCTGGAGGAGGTAAGTCACTTGGGGTATGACCTTGGGGACTATATCTACTATCTACCCCTGGTGTGCACGCACTCATGCTCGTGCTCGCGTTCTCTTTCTTTCTCTTTCTCTCTCTCTCTCTCTCTCTCTCTCTCTCTCTCTCTCTCTCTCTCCTCCCCCCATCTCTTCTTCTTCCCCACTGCCATCAATAAGTTGATAGAAGGCCAGGCGTGGTAGCACACACTTATAATCCCCGCACCTGGGAGGCTGAGACAGGAGGATCACACAAGTTCAAAGCCAGCCCCAGCTACTTAGTGAGGCTCTCAGGAACTTAGTGAGACCCTGTTTCCAAATAAAGTATAAAATAGGTCTACAAGTATAGCTCAGAGGTAGAAAAGCCCCTGGGTTCCACCCCCAGTAACACACACACACACACACACACACACACACACACACACACACACACGTTAATAGATCATGACAAATGAACAGCTGTCCTCTACCAAGCCCTTCTGTCCTGATGTTTTGCCTTGGAGTCAGTCAACTATGGACCGAATCCTCTGAAATCAAAAGTCCAAATAAATATTTTCTCCTTTAAGTTGTGCTTGTCTGGTATTTTGGTCACAGTGACCAAAAAAAAAAAAAAAAAAAACTGACTAAAACACTGAGGTTAATTAACTCAGTCTTGACTTTCAAATAAATAATTTCAGAGAAACAGAAAGATGTTCTTTCTAAAGAAACTCCTGGGATCACTGAGATTTAAAGCGATGTCAGCTTAGCCAGAGAGTAAATATAAGCAAAGACTGCATCTCAGAAACAGAAACAGTATGTCATTTATACTCACAAAGCTCCACCTAGTTCTTATCTCGTTCCCTGTCAGAAATCCCCAGGGCAGCCACTTCCTTCCCCATTTTGATCTGTGCCAGCCTCACTTGGCACCCAAGCCCTGCAAACTTACATCACAGACTGTAGCCTGCATGATGGCATCAAAGCCGCCCTCTGGGGCATCCCGGTTCCGCGACACGCTCTGCTTCTTCACTTCCTCATTGAAGCGGGTCACCTGGTCTGTCAGTGTCAGTACGTGTTTGTAGCCAAACATAGGCAAACAGGCGTTCTTCATGCTGGGAAGGGTTGGGAGATCATTTAAGAAGACACCCTGATGGGACAGGCAGCATGGGATTG
The DNA here is from genome assembly GCF_963383645.1 of Muscardinus avellanarius. NCBI lineage: Eukaryota > Metazoa > Chordata > Mammalia > Rodentia > Gliridae > Muscardinus > Muscardinus avellanarius. Next base: position 56,406,159 of record NC_137802.1, on the reverse strand, counting down.
GGAGGGAAAGAAAGAGGGGACGATATAGACAGTGGTATGCTCAGGCCAGTTCCACACTCACCGTTACCCAGAGAATCCGGACTCCAAGCCCTTCCACCTACCTGAGGCATTACATCAATCTGCCCTGCAGCTAGCCTAGAGCATAAGAGAGTGAGCTGCCTGGGTTGAATCCCAGCTCCCCACGGGAGCTAGTCATGGGCCCTTCAGCACACCTCTCTAAACCTAATCCAGGAAAACAGGAATCTGATCACACATCCCCCAAGAGTTGTCGTGAGGCTTAAGCAAGTAACCACTCAGACCAGAATGAGGCTCGAGTTGTTGTTGCTGGCCTTTATAATTAATGATTCTCTACAGTAGCAATAAAAGAAAAGTTCCCCAATAAGTGAAGGTCCCTGAACCATCAATAAGTTAATAGATCATGACAGACAGTAGCACTGGTGTCCCCAAGTTAACTTTTTGTTTAACTAATAGCAGATATCTTTACTGGAGAAACATACAATCCAGATAGAAGATTAAAAGCTACATCATAAAACTTTGAAAACTAAACTGAGCGTGATGGCACACATTTGTAATCCCAATACTTGGGAGGCTGAGACAAGAGGCTCACAGGTTCGAAGACAGCCTCAACAACTTGGTAAGACTCTCAGCAACTTAGTGAAACCCTGTTTCAAAGTAAAAAATAAGGAAGCCAGGCGTGATAGTGTATGCTTGTAATCTCAGCATTTGGGAGGCTGAGACAGGAGGATCGCAGTTCAAAGACAGCCTCGGCTACTTAGTGAGGCCCTTTGCAACTCAATGAGACCCTGTTTCAAAATGAAGAATAAAAATATGGCTGGGGGTATAGCTCAGAAGTAGAATGCCCCTGGGTTCCATCCTCAGTACCGCAAAAAGAAAAAAGAAAAAAAGAAAATAGGGCTGGGGTTGTAGCTCAGAGGTAGAATGACCCTGGGTCCATTTCCTACTACCAAAATAAATAAGACTTTGAAAACTAAAAAGTAAATTTATATCTTGTCAGGCTCAGTAACCATCATTTTAAATTATTATAATATATGGATTTTCATAGTCTCCACCAATTAAACAAGCCATTTACTTGTAAGCCAAACTGTGAAACACAAGGTTGAGGGTGCTCAGTAGTAGAGCACTAGCCTAGCATCCATAAGACCTCGGGTTCAATCTCTAGCACCACAGGAAAAAATTCAAAATAATTTAAAAAAACAGACGCACAACATATCAACTTACACACTATTACAGGGTTCAATACATGCCACGTTTGCTCTTATATTCCTCTAGAATGAGGTTTCTTGCATTTTAACCCTGCAGAATTCATATCCTTGACAATAACAATAAAGACAATAATAGAGTCAATCCTTCTGAATGCATAATTCCTCCATTTACTTATCCATAGATTTTCCTCTACTTTTGAGTTAATTTCTCTCCCACCCTCTCTTATCTCCTATTTATTCATGATGAGACTAACTGGTAAAGTTTCCTTTGAGGCCCCCAAGTAGCCTTGGACTCTATTGGCCCAACACTCTACACCAACAGGCCAGCCCGTGCGCCAGACAAGGGAGCCAGGGTAAAAAGGAGCTGTGGTGCAGCCAGAAAGTGGCCAACAGAGGACGCCTAGAGCTTACATAGGAACCAGGACCTGGACCTGCCTGGGACAAGGGGGAGGGTTGCTTCCCTGGTTTCTGGAGGAGAGACTTACTCATAACAGGGGTTTCTGAGGGCCTCCGGTGGGGAGATATACATGTATGGAGATACAGGCTTGTCCACAAAGGCCCCGAAGCCGATCCGCAAGTTGCTGGTGAGCTTGCGCATCTCAGAGGCAAGGTTGGTGCCCAGGTTCTGGATGCTCCCCAGGTCATCCTTCATGGAGTAAGACAGGTCCATCAAGTAGTAGATGTCTACAGGGTAATCCTCTACCTGCCGCACTTGGATGGAGAAAATCTTTGAATCATCTGCAAAGAAAACGATTTTGTTTGTTTGTTTTTCCATTTCTCCCTGTAAGACTTAATAAATGTTTAACCACAGTTGAGAAAAATAAATAAATGTTTGATCAAAGCAAACTCAAAAGCCTTAGTCTTTTTTCCTCCTCCCCTTACAAGTACGTTCTTCTTGCAAATGCTAAACCTTCCTATTTACCTTCTTTTTTCACTGTAAGATTTTTCACCCTCTTGAAATCTCCATCCCTCTAACCCTCCAGATCCCAAGGGCCTATCATCCTGAGTCTCAGAAGTTTGGGCAACTACACTTCAAACTCTGTAAAAGATAAGAACTCTGTCCTACTCTTCTCTGGATCTATAACAACACACAATATGTGCCTTGTGCATAGTATATCTCTCTTAAAGTCTTACTGATTTAATCAGAAAGACAAAGTCAATGCTTCAAAGAGCCTGTCTCAGCCAAAAGTGGTGGCACACATCTGTAATCCCAGTGGTTGGGAGGCACAGACAGGAGTATCACAAGTTCAAGGTCAGTCTCAGCAATTTAATTAGACCCTCGGCAGTTTAATGAGACATTGTCTCAAAATAAAAAATAAAATAGGCCAGGGGTATAGCTCAGAGATAGAACACTCCGGAGTTCAATACCTAGTACAGTAATAATAAAAATAACAACAACAACAACAACAACAACGCCTGTCTCTTAGCCTAATCTTTCTTCCCTCTAAAGGCCTTCTGTCCCTTCTCTGTTCCTATGCCCCTTCTCCTACTTCCCATGAAAAACAGCCTTACAAATTTGCTTTCTCACCCTTCACCTCATATGCACCTCAACACAAAGTTATAAGCATCTTTGTCTTCCCACCCATCTCTGCTCTGAGCTCTCCTCCCCCAAGATTTTCTGCTCAGACCTCCGCCTTGTCCCCTACACCCACCAGTCCCAGAAGTGGTATACAGTTTACCTGGTCGTAACCGGAGGGCAATCCTCTGGGGACTGACTTGAGTAACGTGGGAGCCTTCTCCAGAGCCCTTGTCGCTGAGGGGCCTGGCCTCCAGGACTTGGGCCTCGCTGATGGGGAACTCGATGGACTCTGGGGCACAGGTGTCCTTCAGCAGATTCTCCTTCAGGTTGCAGCGGGGTGAGCCCAGAGGCAGGGCCTGCAAGACGGGAGCCCAGGGGAAGCCCTGCCATCAGAATCACGGTGGCTCAGAACTTAGCCAGTGCTTTGAAGCTAAAGCAGCATGAGCACACCTGCGGGGTCCTCCTAGTATAATCCCTAGGACCTGCAGGACTGTGAGCAGAGTGGGGAATGAGTGAACGCCTATCCATGGGAAGTAGCTAAGAGAGCCTGTGATGTAAGATGCCTCTGGGGCCAGCATTTTTCAAACTGTGAAATGTAATTCATTTGTGGGTCTCCGGATCAATTTAATGGGTCTCGACCGTCATTTTACTAAACAAAACGTAGACCCGGCATAGTGGTGCACACCTATATCCTACTACTTGGGAGGCTGAGGCAGGAGGATCACATGTTCGTGGCCTCAGCAACTTAGCAAGATGTTCTGCAACTTAATGAGATACTGTTTCAAAATAAAATAGGGCCCAGGGTATAGCTCAGAGGCAGAATGCTTCTGGGTTCAATCCCCAGTACCACACTAATTAATTAATTAAATGGAATAGAATAGAAAATATCAGGATAGCTGGGCATAACGGTACATGCCTGTAATCCTAGTACTTGAAAGGCTAAAATAGAAGGACTGCATATTTAAGAACCAGTCTCTGCCGGGCGTGGTGGCGCACGCTTGTAATCCCTGCACTTGGGAGGTAGAGACAGGAGGATCACACAGGTTCAAAGCCAGCTACACGTGCTGGCTTAGGAGACCCTGTTTCCAAATAAAAATGTAAAAATAGGTCTGGGAGTGTAGCCCAGAGCTAGAAGGGCTTCCAGGAACCCCAGTACCACCAAAAAAAAAAAAAAAAAAAAAAAAAAAAAAAAAAAAAAAAAAAAAAAAAAACAGTCTCAAACAATCTAGTGAGATCCTGTTTCAGAATAAAAAAATAAAAAGGGTGGGGCTTTTGCTCAGGTAGAATGTCCCTGGGTTCAATCCCTAGCACCACAAAAAAAAAGGAAGGAAGGAAAAAAGGAAGGAAGGAAGGGAGAGAGGAAGGGAGGAAGGAATAAAGAGTAAAATTAAGCATTTCTGTGAAACATTTTTATGTTTTTTTGTTTTTTGTTTTGTTTTGTTGGTGGTACTGGGGGTGGAACCCAGAGGCTTTCTACTTCTGGGCTATACTCCCAGACCTATTTTATATTTTATTTGGAAACAGGGTTTCACTAAGTTGCTGAGAGCCTCACTAAGTAGCTGAGGTTGGCTTCGAACCTGTGTGATTCTCCTATCTCAGCCTCCCAAGAGCGGGGATTAAAAGCGTGCGCCACCACGTCCGGCTCTGTGAAACATTTTTGTTGGGAAATGGAGTCAAGCATATGTAACAAATAATGTTATGCCCGGTATTTCTTTCAGTTGGTGAAGGTCAAGCCTGTTTAGAAACCATGGTGCTAGACACTGACCAGGCCCTAAGGTCCATGAAAACAGGGGCCATAGGCCCTGTTTCCTCATTATTCCCAGCACCCATCCCAGGACAGACAGCAAAGGTGATAGAAGATCATTTGGGGAGGTAAGGTGGGGGATAAAGGCACAGGAGTGGACCAGGTGAGACCAAATCTTACCACTGACTCATGTGTGTGGGAGTGGGGATAATGGGGGTTGAACCCAGGAGTGTTCTAATTCTGAGCTACGTACCCAGCCCTTTTTTATTTTTTGTTTTGAAACAAAGTCATGCTAGGTTGCTGAATGTCTCCCTAAATTGCTGAAACTGTCCTCAAACTCTAAAATCCTCCTGTTTCAGCCTCCCAAGTACTAGGATTACAGGCATGCGCCACCACACTTGGCTCAGCATTGACTCCTGCTCACTGGCTACTAGTGAGTTACCCAAACTGTCCAAGCCTGGTTTTCTAACCGTAATGTGAAGATAATAGTCCTCCCTTGGCACATAGAACAGTCAAAATCCTAGGGACAGAAAGTAGAATGGTGGGTGCCAGGAACTGGGTGGAAAGAAGGGGAAGGAGTTGCTTAATGGGTACAGAGTTTCAGTTACATGATGAAAAGAGTTACAGAGATGGGTGATGGTGATAGTTTCACAATATTATAAATATATTTAATACCACTGAACTCTATACTTTAAAATGGCTAAGCTGGATGTGGTAGCACACACATGTAATCCCAGTACTTGGGAGGCTGAGACAGGAGGATCACAGGTTTAAAGTCAGCCTCAGTAACTTAAGTGAGTCCCTCAGCAACTTAATGAGACCCTGATTCAGAAATAAAAAAATAAAAAGAGTGGAGGGGTGTGGCTCAGAGTAGAATGACCCTGGGTTCAATTCCCAGTTCCAACAACAACAAAAGGTTAAGATGAAAAATTCTGCTACATGTATTTTACCACAATAAAAATTACTTCAAGCATAGTGGCACATGCCTATAATCCCAGTACTTGTGAAGCTGAGATAGAAAGGATCACAGGCTCAAGACCAGCCTCAGCAACATAGCAAGAACACATTTCCAGAGGGACTTCCAGGAAGATGGCGACTGAGAAAAGCAGCATTTATGAGTCCTGCTAACACTCGATCTCTATTGCCACAAAATCAGCACTTTTCATAGCCAGAAAACACTATCGGCAGAGAAATAAAAAAAAAGTAAACACAAGGGACAGAGTAAAAGAAGACTAGAAGAACAACCAAAGACCAGAAAAGAAACCAGCTCACATTTCAGCAGCGGAGCTGCGCTGGCACCATCTTGCCTCACAGCACCAGGCTCCAGAGAGGAAAGATAAATAAGGAGCTGAAGTGAGCAGCTGGGGATCATTTGGGTATAATTCAGCAATTTTTTCAGCAGAAAGAAGATCTAAAACTCCCAGTGGCCAAGCTCATCATGCCTTCCAGGGACTCAGAACAGAGCTCAAAGCCAGAAAAGAAATATGCCAGCCTCATGGCTGATGGCGTGGCAGAGGCACCATATTGCCAGCAGCAGTGGCGAGTTCACCATGCCTGCAACAGCTCCAGATCAGCGCACACAATAATAAGTGAAATTGTGGCCCCTAAATGAGAAATCCCAGCACTACATCCCCAGGGACTTGCACAGCTTTGATAATCTCCCTGAGTCTGAGATTTTGCAGTCCAACCCAGTGAAGGAGTAGTGGTGGCAAAGATACCATACCCTAGTCGCAGCTCCCTGTGGGAAAACGCCCAGCTCGGTATCCCCATGGTCTCGGACAGCCTCGATTAACTCCCTGGGTCTGAGACATTGTGATACAACCCAGTAAAGAAGTAATGGTGGCTGAGATTACCACAAACTTGAGATCCAGAGCACCATAAGTGAAGTCGTGGTGACCTGGGGAAGAACCCAGAGAAAGCACAAACTTCTGAAATCATGGGAAAGAGGAACAACAGTTGAGCAATGAACACCCATAACCCCACAATATCAGAACCAGATAACACAGAAATTCAGAGATCTCCAGAAAATCAAATCAGGAATATAACTGTAGAAATAATACAGGAACTTCTAAAAGAATTTAGAGAGAATCTAAAAGAAATAAATGCAGGCTGGGCGTGGTGACACATGCTTGTAATTCCTGCGCTTGGGAGGCAGAGACAGGAGGATCGCGCAGGTTCGAAGCCAGCCGCTCTGGCTTATGAGACCCTGTTTCCAAATTAATAAAAAGTGCCGGGCGTGGTGGCGCACGCTTGTAATCCCCGCGCTTGGGAGGCAGAGACAGGAGGATCGCGCAGGTTCGAAGCCAGCCGCGCGCACTGGTTTAGGAGACCCTGTTTCCAAAATGAAAATGTAAAAAATAGGTCTGGGAGTGTAGCCCGGAGGTAGAAGGGCTTCCAGGAACCACAGTACCACCAAAAAAAAAAAAACCAAATTAATAAAAAGTATAAAATAGGTCTGGGAGCATAGTCCAGAGGTAGAAGGGCTTCCAGGAACCACAGTACCACCAAAAAATAAAAATAAAAAATAAAGGATGCAATCATTGAAGTAAAGGCATCAATTCAAACTATAAGTAATCTATTAGACCACATGGAGAATAGAATCTCACTCCTAGAATATGATCACTCCAAAAACAAATGCATAGTTTATAACTTAGAAAAAAAATCTGACAGCAGGAATCTGACATTGAAGAAATATGGGCACATTTTAAGAGAGCTAACCTAAGAATAATTGGAATAGAGGAGGGAAAAGAAGGTGAAACCAAAGGGATCAACAATCTCTTCAAATAAATAATAACAGAAAATTTTCCAAACATACAGCAAGAGGTCAATACACAGGTCCAAGAAACTTATAGAACTCCCTTTAAATAAGATCAGAGAAAAGGTTCCCCACGCCACATAATTGTCAAAGTGACCAATGTAGAAGCCAAGCAGAGAATCTTAAAGGCAACAAAAACAATAGGCCAAGTGACATTCAGAGGCAAACCAATTAGAATCACTCCAGACTTCCCAAACCAAGTCATAGAGCCAGAAGGGTTTGGATTAACATATTCCAAACTCTGAAAGAAAACAACTTCCAGCCAAAAATTTCATACTCAGAAAAACTATCTATCAAATTAGATGGGGAAGCCGGGCGTGGTGGCGCACGCTTGTAATCCCCGCGCTTGGGAGGCAGAAACAGGAGGATCGCGCAGGTTCGGAGCCAGCCGCGCGCGCTGGCTTAGGAGACCCTGTTTCCAAAATGAAAATGTAAAAATAGGTCTGGGAGTGTAGCCCGGAGGTAGAAGGGCTTCCAGGAACCCCAGTACCACCAAAAAAAAAAAAAAAAAAAAAAAATTAGATGGGGAAATAAGAAGCTTCCATGACAAACAGAAACTGAAGGAATTTATGTCTTCAAAACCAGCGCTAGAGAAAATACTCAAAGAGATTAACTACAAAGAAGAAATAGGTAATACACACCAGAACTAGAGAAACAAGATTTTCCATCCAGCAGACAACAAAGCAAAGAAGAATAACCAGTATTTCAAACAGAAATAAATCTTAACATGTTAGGAATTAAAAGTTATTTCTCAATCACATTGAATGTAAATGGCCTCAATTCCCCAATAAAAAGACATAAAGTGGCAAAATGGATTAAAAAACAGAATCCATCCATCTGCTGCTTACAAGAAACACACTTTACAAGTAAAGATAGTAACAAACTCAAGGTAAAGGGCTGGAGCAAGGTAATTCGTGTTAAGTAGCCATCCTAACATATGTGAAATAGTATTTCACTATAGTTTTTATTTGTATTTTAATGATGAGTGATATTCATGTGTTTATTGGTCATATAAAAATCTTTGGAGATTCATTAACTATTTCAGTCTTTTACCTATTTCTAAATTGTATCATTTGCTTTTATTGTTGCTAATTTTTAGGATTTCTATTTGGAATATTAATATACCTTTAGATATAGCATTTAGAAATATTTTATCCCATTCTATCAGTAACTTTTAATTCTGTTTACATTGTCTTTGGATGTACATTTTTTTTATTTTTTATGAAGTTTTTTGTTTATTCTTTTGTTGTCTGTGCCCTTGGAATCATATCCAAGAAATCACTACCAATTTCAATGTTGTAAAGTTTTATGACCCAGGTTTTCTTCTAAAAGTTTATAGTCTTAAGATTTACATTTAGGTCTTTTATCTATTTTGAGTTAATATTTGTATATGGTGTTAGGTAAGGGTCCAATTTTATTCTTCTTCATGTAAGTATTATTTTTCAACAATATTTAGTGAAAAGATTATTATTTTCTTCACCAAATGTTCTTGGAAATCTTGTCAAAAATAACTTGACAATATATGGAAAAAATTAAAAAATTAAAAAACAATCAAAAAAAGAAAAAATTTTTAAAGGGCTAGGAGTATAGCTGAGAGGATAGAATGCCCCTAAGGCATTCAAACCCCAGTACCACCAAATTGAAAATAGTAATAATAATAGCCCCTTCCTCAGAGGGATATCATTTGGGCCTAAATAAGACAATGCATTACAGTAAGTGGTCAATAAATGCTAACTATTATTATAAAATTCTCAATACATGGTTCCTGAATTAATTAATTATGAACAAACTCCCCAAGTTTTGGAAAACAGGAGAATGCTAGCCTAGTAACCAGAGCCTATCCCTACCTCCTGGTCCATTACTCTGGACAAAGAACAAATTGTTCACCCTCCCAAAAAGCCTCCCATGGATTCCACAGCCTTCTGGAATCTGCATGCACTGATATCTAGGTTCTGAATCGGGGAATGTGCCATTCTGGAGAGAACATGGAAGCCATGAAACTGCCCCAATCCTAGGATGCCACTAGCCAGCCATGTGACCTCAGAAAAGCTGCTTTGAGCCTCAGTTTCCTCACCTGTTCAACAGTAGGAAGGGAGGGTGGATGGCATGATTTCTTCAGTCCCTTCCTGCTCTGACACTCAGCAAATTTAGCCAGTACTGTGTAGGCTCATGTCCTCTCCTCACCAGCTTGAGGGGACTGACCAGAAAGCTAGACTACCCCTCCCCGGACCTATTTCACAATGCCTACACCCTCATGCTCTCCTACTCATCCCTCACAACCACTTCAAAACCACTTCCCAAGCCAGGTGTGGTGACACACGCTTGTAATCTCAGCATTAGGGAGGCTGAGACCAGAGGATCATACAGTTCACGAACAGCCTCAACCACTTAGTGAGGCCCTGTGCAACTTAGTGAGACCCTGTTTCAAAATAAAAAATAGGGCAGCGGGTGTAGCTTGGAGATCGAACACCCCTGGGTTCCATCCCCAGACCTCACACACACACACACACACACACACACACACACACACACACAAAACCACTTCCCATACCAATAGCTCAGAACAGGTAGCTGGCATGGTGTTACATTCTTGTAATCCTAGTACTTGGGAAGCTGAGACAGGAGGATTTCAGGTTCCCCGCCAGCCTCAGCTGCTTAGTGAGGCCTTCTGCAACTTAGTGAGACCCTGTTTTATTTTTATTTATTTTTATTTTTTTGTGTGGTACTGGGGATGGAACCCAGAGGCATTCTACCTCCAAGCTACACCCCCACCCCTATTTTATTTTATTCTTTATTTTGAAACAGGGTCTCACTGAGTTGCAAATGGCCTCACTAAGTAACTGAGGGTGTCCACAAACTGTGATCCTCCTGTCTCAGCCCCCCAAATGCTGGGATTACAAGCATGCACCACCACGCCCAGCTGAGACCCTGTTTTAAAAAAATAAAGAATAAAAAGTAAGGCTGGCATTATAGCTCAGAAGTAGAATGCCCCTGGGTCCAATCTCCAGTACCAAAAAAAAAAAAAAAAAAAAAACCTCAGAACAACTCGTGTAAACAGTACTTCCTGTGTGCAAGCACTCTATTGAGCACTTTACATAGATTACAGCTATCTTCCTGACAGTTCTGGAATGCTGGAACTACTGTTTATAATTTACAAGTGAGGAAACTGAGACTTGGAGGCTTCATCAATGAGGAACCCAATATTACAAAAACTCTGAGACTTGGAGAAATTAAGTAACTGACCCAACATTGCAGAGCCAGGAAGTGCCACAACTGAGATGCCTGCGGGATCACCTGACTAGATGTCCTCATAACATAAGTTGTACTACATTCTGCATAGAGTGGGGCTCAAGTCAGAGAAGCAGGGGAATGACAGGAATGGTCCTAGGAAGAGCCACGCCAGAGAATGCCCCCGGTAGGGGACAGAATGCAAGACGGGGATGTGCGGGCACGAGCAGGGTGGGTAAAGTCCTTCCTCTTCACCTGCACATGCGACCTGGTAGCTGTAATGCCAGGAGAGGGTTTGGGCCCAGGAGTCACCCATACCCCCAAACTCAGTAGCCCTAAGCCCCTCCTGCTGCTCAAAGCCCCTGTCCCTCTCAGGCCCAAGCCCCTCTGGCAGGCTTCATGCCTTCCTCCCGCAAATGAGAGCACTAGCAGCAGCACAAGAACACCCACTGCCCCCCTGAAAGTAAAGCAAACTTCTGGAGGGCTCCACTTCCTTCTTTCTCTCTCGGCTGCTCAGGTGTGAGGGCACAGCAGGCCTCAGCACTGGGGACCAGAGCGTAGGACTCACCTTCCTGACTGAAAATGTCCCTCCAGGGACTTTGAAGGTTGAGTCCTTCCCCATGCCCAGCTCTGGCCAGGGCCAGAATGGCAGCAGGGCAAAGTCCTAGGCACTCCGGGTTTTGTGCCCAGCCTCCCCACCCGTCCAACCCTACTCCCTCAGGAAGTGGTCTCTTTCTCTTTTTTTCCCTTTGTGGTGCTGGAGATTGAGCCAAGGCCTCACACATGCTCTATCACAGAGCTACACCTCCAGCCCAGCAGTCTCTTTCTTACTTAAAATTAAAAAAAAAAAAAAGGAAGGAAGGGGCAGACCCCAACTTTATCTCTGACTGCAGCCACCCAGGAAGCCCTGAGAAAACCTTCCAAAACAGGCAATGATTAGATCACCAGGATGCCAAGAGGAGCTGAGGCTTCCGAAAACCAGCAGAGGTCTGAGGGGGAGAGCAGGAAACCTTGACACAGTGAGCCATCAAGCATCCTCAGGCTGCTCAGTGAAGGGAGACAATGTTCTTGGGGGGAGGGAGGGTTTCCTCAATCTCTGATGAGAAGAGGGTTTGAAGTGGGAAGACATGCTGACAGTCCTTAGCACTTAGTATGATTTTCCTTAGAAAAACAAATGCTGAAAAACAAAAACTGCCTCCTTCCCTCCCCACCCCCTTTGTGGTCACTGAGGTGAAAAACATTACAGTCTGCTGAGCAACCCGCTCTCCCTGAGAGCCTCCTGTCTCCAGGAGCCTCCTTTCCCCATCACCCCAAGGCTTGGCCCCTGGGCAGCCTTCCCCATCTGAATAACCCTGACTGAGATGGTAGAAGGGATCTCTCCAGGTTATTCAGAGAGAACACTAGAATGGAGAAGGGTGAAAACGTTCCAGTTTCCAATGAACCCAGGTGTTCCACCCAAAGGGCAAAAAAGGCCAAGAGCCATTGGAAGATGCCAAGCCAGGGGTGGGTGGTTCCTGCTGGTGGGTCACTCCCTTTCCTGGCAGGGTGACCCTGCTATTACCACCATTCCCCATTAATCCTGCTGTGGACCTGGGGAAAGCACAGCATAAATCACTCTTATCATGCTGCCAATCTCACAGGTGTGGCCAGAGGGTAAAACTGAGTGCAAAATGCTTCCAAAAACAGAAATCAGCCTCACAGTACTTGGGAGGCTGAGATAGGAGGACCACAGTTTCAATGACAGCTTCAGCAACCCAGTGAGAGCCTGTTTCCAAATAAGAAATAAAATAGGTCTGGAGGTGTATCTCAGAGGTAGAAGACCTCTAGGTTCAATTTCCAGTAACACACACACACACACACACACACACACACACACACACGTCTCAATCCAAGTCAAATGCAAGTCAAAAGTACTCAAATTCTATTGGCTATGATATAAATAAGTAAAAATAAATAGAAAGTGACTTGTGACTCTTTTCTACAATTGCCATTAAAACTACTACTATTGTTGCATACTCTTTCCTTGGAAGAAGACAAAAAAAAAATTATGTCCTAGTACTTTCCTTTACTCTGGAGAGCTACCAAAATATCTCAAGTCCAAATACATTAACATCACCAGTCTGGTTGACTTATCTGATGAGGATAGGAAATCATTTGAACACACAAAGTAGAGAGGAGAGAGAATGGAGAAAAGGAAGGCATTTTAGTTTATAGCTGTCGATATTCATTATTTGCAAAGAGAGGGGCTGTGTGTGTGTGTGTGTGTGTGTGTGTGTGTGTGTGTGTGTGTTGCTGGGGATGGAACCCAGGGGCATTCTACCTCTGAGCTACACCCCCACCCCTATTTTTTATTCTTTATTTTGAAACAGGATCTCACTGAGTTGCAAAGGGCCTAAGTAGTTGAGGCTGATTTCTGTGAACTGGGATCCTCCTGTTTCAGTCTCCCAAATGCTGGAATTACAAGTGTGTGCCACCACCACGCCTGGCTTCATAGTTTATTCTTTTTTCTTTTTTGCAGGTCTAGGGATGGAACCCAGGGGCATTCAACCTCTGAGCTATACCCCATCTTATTTTTTATTCTTTATTTTGAAACAGGGTCTCACTAAGTTACGGAGGGCCTCACTAAGTAGCTGAGGTTATCCACGAACTGTGATCCTCTGGTCTCAGCCACCTGAACACTGAGATTACAAGTGTGCACCACCATGCCCGATTGAGAGTTTATTCTTAAGTTTATTCTTCTATTGTTTACAACATTGGAGCAAAACTCTTAAAATGAACATTTATTCTCCAGGACAGCTGGGCATGGGAGTGTATGGGGCTTGTCATCCTAGTACTTGGGAGACTGAGACAGGAAGATCTGGGTTTGTGGCCAGCCTCAGCTATTTAGGCACTCCACAACTTAGTGAGACCCTGTTTCAAAGTAAAGAATTAAAATTGGGCTGGGAGTATAACTCATAGGTAGAATGTCCCTGGGTTCAATCACCAGTATTGCTAAATAAATAAATAAATAAATAAATAAATAAATAAATAAATATTCTCCAGAATAAAAATAGTAGAAAGAACAACAGAAGGTGAGAAGTAAATTATGTTAGTAACTATCAAAGAATATAAAGTGACCTAAACCTCTCCCCAGCAGTTGCAGAGAAAAAAATAAGAAAAAAGTCCTCCTGGAGCCTGCTTGTACTTTGCTAGACCCAATGATTCTTCCTTAGAAGTTAGGCTAGCCGGGCATGGTGGAGCATGGTTGTAATCTCAGCATTTAGGAGGCTGAGACAGGAGGATCTGGGGTTCACAACCAGCCTCAGCAACTTAGGCCTTTTGCAACTCAGCAAGACTCTGTTTCAAAATAAAGAATTAAAAAAAAAAAAATAGGGTGGAGGGTATAGCTCAGAGAATGCCCCTGGGTTCCATCCCTAGTACTCTAAAACTAAAATAATAAAAAAAAAAAAGAAGTTAGGCTAAGTGTGAGCAGATCCACCTCCCAGTGTGCATTCAGGCCTAGACACCAATGCCTAGTGTTTCCTCTACCTTAGGGATGCCAGATTTAGCAAATATTTGGAACATACCTATGTTAAGAATTACTTGCTATTTAATTCACATTTAATTGGGTGTTCTGTATTTATCTGGCAACCAAAACACTACCCCCAATCTTCCCGACCAGTAACCAGGCCCTTTGATTAGCAATGTTTCGACAACTTAATACCATGGCAACCCATTCTGATGAAACAGATTCAGGGTCCATCTTGGGAGCTTTTATTGTCAACAAGCACCTCAAGTGATTTTTTTACCCCCAGGTGAGTTTGGGTCAGTTCCAGACTCCCAGCATGGTGCCACTGAGACCATGACCATAAGCTGAGTTTCTGCATGAAGCTGGCCCCTTTGCTAGATGTACAGAACAGAAACAGATCACCACCCCAACCCGTGTCCATCTATAACTCGCCAAGAACACACCCTCTGCAGATGGGCCCCAAACCCCGCCGCACATCCACATTGGCTACATTTTCCAATTACCCAGCCAAGCGCTAGCTATACACACCCAAGAGCTGCTGTCCTCTGAGGACCAAGGGAAAGCTGAGCCCAACCAGTTGTTTTTCCAGGCACTGTAGCATTGCCTGAAAGTCAAGGCAGGAGAGGCTACAGCACCCACCACACCCCCACAGCCCCACCTTTGGGTTTTCAAGTCAAAGACCAAGGTCCTTTCAACAGTTAACTTGACCAGCGCAAGGAAAGTTCTGCTACCTCAAGAAAGAGATAGCAACTGAGCATGGTGGCACACACCTGTAATCCCAATACTTGAGAGACTGAGATAGGAGAATCACAGGTTTGAAACCAGCCTCAGCAAATTAGCAAGGTCCTCAGCAATTAGTGAGTCCTCAGCAATTAGTGAGATCCTGTTTCAAAATAAAAAATAAAATAAGGGGTGGGGGTGGGGAAAGGTAGCTCAGAGGTAGAATGCTCCTGGGTTAAATCTCCAGTACCAAAAGAGAAAGAGAAATAGACAGACAGCAGGTTGAAGGTTCAATCTTCAAGCCACCTCTTTCCTCCCTGGATGATACATTTTACCCCACACTGGGCTCCTCTACCTTCTATTGGTCCCCCACCTACACTCACCCCTGCTTAGTAATAGATGGACTCACTCAGTGAGCTCCTGACGTCTATGTTTATAGTCATCCTCCTCGGAAATACCCCATTGGCCTGTCCACCTCCCCTCAGTTCACTGTGGCCTTAGCTGTACCCATCTCCTGATTCTATCCCCATTCCTAGGCTCTGAGCCCACCCTGTGCCTTTCCCTGGCCTTCTCCCAACCTGCCCCAGAGGACAAGGCTCACCATGGTTGCCCACAAACATTCCATATTTGCATCTCTGACATCTGGTCACATGACCTAAGGGCTTTGTCTGGTCCTACCACAACCCCAGCTAGTCCCTGTACAGATCAAGAGGGGTGGAAGAGGGGGGGCAGGGGGACAGGACAGACCCTCCAAGACTGTTCTGCACCCCACTCCCCCTTCTTCCAGGATTCAGAAATGCAACTTCCTCATAAAAGAAGCTTAATAACACTCATGAAGGTGACCAAAGGAAGGAGGACAGGGCAAAGGGGGAGGAGGGAGATAGAAGAGGGAAGAGAAGGAGGAAAGGGAGGAGGGAGGAGGATGAGAGAAGGGGAGGGGAGGGAGAGAGAAAGGGGGAGGGAGGAGGGAGGGGGCCCCTCACTTTGGAGCAGCCAGCTCAGTCAGGGGAGGGGCACCTGGGGGAGGGTGGCTGAGAAGGACTCGCCCTCCCCAGTACCTCCCACTCCCAGCCCCAGGGAATGTTTCATTCCCTAAATGAAGTCAATGTGGCCCAGATGCTGGGCAGCTGCCTGGGAAGCTGTTCCCGTGCCTGACTGCACGGAGGCCAAGGCAGCCTGTTGAGTATTGAGCTGGCCTCAGTGGCTCCGGCAGCCTGGGGGCGGGGCGACCCACAGCCTCCCAGCTCCCTCCTCCTCCCGCCTGCCTGGGAGGCCGCCTTTTTAGGAAACTCCATGAATCAGGAATAGAAGCAGACAAAGAAAATGAAGGGTTCAGCTAAAACCATCCTAATACTGGGGGGTGGCACTGCCTGGCAGAAAGGCCTCAGGTAGCCGAGCAGCAGCCAGGCCAGGAGCCCAGGTAGCCAGCTGCATGGCCCATGACTCAGCCTCACTCTGCTATCGCTGGGAATCTCTCCAGCCACAGCCCCCCCCCCACGCCCACTCTTGGCAGCTCCAAATTCCCAGCCCGGCCACAAACAGCATTCCCTCAGACACACTCATTCCCTGGGGCCCCAGACACAACAAACCCTCCTAGACACAGCTAACCCTTTCCTACCACCCTCCACTCTCACCCCTGGGCCCAACTCCTTCTGTCATTGACACCTAGGGAAGGAAGGAGGGAGAGAAGAGAAAGACGGGCCTTCGAACATCAGAAAAGGTCCTGTGACCAAACACACCCCACCTAAGAGCAAGATTCTACTGTGTGTGTGTGTGTGTGTGTGTGTGTGTGCGTGTGTGTGTGTGTGTGTGTGTTACTGGGGATGGAACCCAGGGGCATTCTACCTCCAAGTTATACCTCCAGCCCTGATTTTTATTCTTTATTTTGAAACAGGGTCTCACTAAGTTGTGCGGGCCTAATTAGCTGAGGCTAGCCGCGATCCTCCTAACTCAGCTTCCCAAATGCTGGGATTACAAGCATGCATCACCATGCTCAGCTCCCCTTTTACTCGTCTTTTAAATTCTGAGTAAAAGAAATAACTCGGTATGCCCTCTATACCTACTCCCCTTCTGCATCTCCTCCTGAGATCTAAGGCCCCTCCTCCCTGGGATGACCCACCGCAGCATGAAGCAAGCGGAGGGTTAGGTAGCAGTGGTTACAGCAAGCCAGAGGCCCAACCAAAACTGATGGGAAGAGGGCTTGCCGGTAGACTCTGGATGACATTTTCTAGAAACATTTTCTAGAAACTTCCCCAAGATGGCTCTTCACCACGCAACAATGGGAAGGCTTCGCTCAAGACTCACTCAGAAGCGACAAGAAGATGTGCATTTATGAAAAAGAAGACAATCCTGTGGGTCTGTTCCCAGGCAAAAACACCCACGAATGGGTAGGCCAGGTAAAGCGTCTGCTCCTCACCTCATCGGAGCACCAGGCACACACTGGACTCACAGCCAGACACTGCTGGCAGGAGCTGACGCCTCGCGTGGTGCAGATGTTGGGCCCTGCAACAGAGAGACATCGTATTAGCATCTGACTCGGCTCAGTGAAGGAACTGGCCTGCCCCAGCCTTCCCAAAGCTCCACATGCCCAGGCTCTCAGCTCTCCGGGACCACAAGCACACGCTAACACACCATAGACATGGACCCAAACAGGCCATTTTTAAGAAAGAAAGAGAATCCTCAACCACAAGGTCCGGTGAGGGCAAGTGACGGTGCCAGGCTGGGCCATGGGCCCTGGTGTTCCATCAAAACTGAAACGAATGGCTTGATCCCTACCGTGTGCAAAGGAAAACATGAAGCCGGAGTAATGGCAGTTTCCTCCTAATTACTCTAGTGACAGTCACAGCCACTACCCAGAGAACCCAAGGCCCAAAGGCACTAACACACAGCCTAAGTGTGGTTGGAGTGAAGGGCAGGCTGACCTGCTAGGGGAAAGCAAATTGCCTTAAAACTTCCTAAATATATATAATATATATATGTATATATATGTATGTGTACACACATATATATGTATATACACACATATATATGTATGTATATGTGTGTATACACATACTATATATATATATATATATATATCTTGGAATAAAGGCATAAAATGCTGCAGAGAACTATAGAAAGAAAAGTTGACAGATATAAACTAGAAGAACATGGAATTTGGGAGCTGGAAGTAAAGCCTGTGTTTGAGTTCTGAATGCTCTTCTTACTAGCCATGCATGTGTGGCTTTGCCTGATCTCTATGAAATGATATGTCTACCTCACAGGATTTTTGTAAGAATTCCATGAGCCAAGGGTACACTAAAAGATGCCGCTCAAAGGCGAACAGTTCTGTGACTGACAAAGGGCAGGGCAAGGCTGAGGGACGGGGAACAGAAGAGCCAGGGGACCAAAGGCCCTGAAAGCCCAGCCAGGAAGCAAAATCCAGGCATCTGCTCCTGCAGAAGCTGCCATCGCCCCTGCTCCCCCAGCTCAGCCTCCCTGGCCTCCGCCAAGTAAACCCTCCCTTCCTCCAGTGCCCCCCCAGGGAGCCCTTTTGCAATAAGAGAAGCAGAGTGAGAAAGATCCATTTCTCCCTGGAATGAAGGAAAACCCAATCCGTTACCCTGACAGTTTCAATGTCCAATTTTCTAAAGGGACTCCTTTGTCCTCAGTGGTAAAGATCAGCAAATCTGTTTTGGAGGGAAACAGTCCTGACCATTGGGGTAATTTCCCAATAGCCCCAAAACTTCCCACTAAACTAAATGTCCCAGTCTATTTGATTACAGTTGGACTGTAGTTCTTCCTGTGGATGGAGTTCCTTCCATCCCAACACCTGAACAAAAAAACACAATCAAAAAATAACCTACCACGGTTAGGGCTAAGTTTGTCTTTTACTGATTAGAAGACTTTACAACTCAGTAAGAGCGAAGATTAACTTGTAGAAAACCAATGACGATATAAACTATTCTTCTGTTAGAGTTTTACTGGTTCATTATAATTATGTATAATAATTATACCTCACTTGATATATTTCCCTCCATACTCTGTGTTAGTGAAATTGAAAGTGATACCTTCATGTATGAACATAACTTTAACTGTTCCCTTCCCCCAAGCCTGTTGTTCCCCTCCCCAGCTCCCAGCTTTCTCCCCATCCCCTTCCACTATTTTTTTTTTTCTGTACTGGGGATGGAACCCAGGGGCAGTCTATCTCTGAGCTACACCCCAGCCCTGTTTTTTATTCTTTCTTTGAAACAGGGTCTCACTGAGTTGCAAAGGGCCTCACCAAGTAGCTGTGTGATCCTCCTGTCTCAGCCTCCCAAGTACTGGGATTACCAGCGTGCGCCACCACACCTGGCTTAAGCGATTTTTTGTGTGTATGGTGGTGGTGGTACTGGGGTTCTGGAAGCCCTTCTATCTCTGGGCTACACTCCCAGACCTATTTTATACTTTTTTATTTTTGGAAACAGGGTCTCTTAAACCAGCAGGGCTGGCTTCGAACCTGCCTGATCCTCTTGTCTACGCCTCCCAAGCGAGGGGATTACCAGCGTGCGCCATCACGCCGGGCTTAAGAGATTCTTAATGAGAACAATGTATAGGAAGCTGGGCACTGTGGTGCACACTGGTAGTCCTAGCACTTCGGAGGCTGACACAGGAGGATTGCAGATTTGTGATCAGCAGTATACAGTAACCTAGCAAGACCCTGTTTCAAAATTTAAAATAGGGCTGGGGGTGTAGCTCAGAGGTAGAATGACTCAGGGTCAATATATATGATTCTTATTCAACAAAAATGCTAATGATATCTGTCTCATAGAAAAGGTAATCCTCAAGGCCGGGTATGGTGGCACACACTTGAAATCCCAGCATTTGAGAGGCAGAGACTGGGGAATTGTGGTTCACTGACAGTGTCAGCTACTTAGCAAGACCTTTCACAACTCAGTGAGACCCTGTTTCAAAAAATAAAAAGACAAAAAAAAAAAAAGAAAGAGAGAGAGAGAGAGAGAGGGAAGGAAGGAAGGAAGGAAGGAAGGAAGAAAGAAGAAAGAAAGAAAGAAAGAAAGAAAGAAAGAAAGAAAGAAAGAAAGAAAAGGTAATCCTCAGAGCTTAAGGTTTATGGCCTTGTAGACATTAACAAATTTTGAATCTATTAGTTACTTCATTCCCACATTTCTTTGACTGACCAACGATTAATCTCTCTTCCTTGAATTCTCATTTGAATTAGTCCCAACATCTTACTGGTTCCCTCATTAATTAAGCCAAATAAAATCTTTGACACACGTTCATTTTACATTTTGTATGAGAATCATGTTTAACTCATTGAAAATTATACCTAAAGGAGCTGAGATGTAGCTCAGTGGCAGAACACATGTTTAGTATATGTGAGACCCTGGGTTCAATCCCCAGTGCAGGAAGGAAGGAAGATTCTGTGTGTGTGTGTGTGTGTGTGTGTGTGTGTGTGTGTGTGTGTGTTTACGAGGGATTGAATCCAGGGGTGTTCTACCTCCAAGTTACACCCCCAGCCCTATTTTATTTTTCATCTTGAAACAGGGTTAGGTTGATGAGAGTCTCACTACTTGCTGAGGCTGGCCTTGAACCTGTGATCCTTGTGTGTCCACCTCCCAAGTACCAGGATCACAAGGCCAGGCTTCCCAACAGTATTTTCAGGGCCTCACTAGGGACAGAGGGGTTTAACACAAAGGGTGCATATATGGTCAGTAGACTGTGGTCCCAACTGAATAGATTGGCCTTGAGTGAGTCATTTCATTCCCCTCAGTCTTATTTTCAATACTAGTATTCTGACTAAAGTATTATTATTTATCTACTATCTGTCTTAATGAAATTGCCACCAATACATTTAGGTCCCTTAAGGCCTGCCCTACCCTGCTGAGACCAGCCCCAGTCCTTGTACAAAGGAAATGATCAGTAAGTAAGTATTGGAGCCAACTGAATGGTATCACACTAGATCACTTTTGTTTGTTTTATTTTGTTTTTAAGGAACTGAGCTCATTTCTCAAAATTACACATAGAATTCTAAATGGGTACCAGATGTAGTGGTACACTCATGTAATCCTAGTACTTGGGAAGTTAAGACAGAATGATCATAGGTTCAAGGCCAGCCTCAGCTACTCAGTGAGGCCCCCGCAATTTAGACCCTATTTCAAAATAAAAATATAAGCCAGGTGTGGTGGCGCACGCTTGTAATCCCAGCATTTGGGAGGTTGAGATAGGAGGATCATGGTTCGCTGCCAGCCTCAGCTACTTAGTGAGGCCCTTTGCAACTCAGGAGACTCTGTATCAAAAGAAAGAATAAAAAATAGGTTTGGGGGTGTACCTCAGAGGTAGAATGCCCCTGAGTTCCATTCCCAGTGCAACAAAACACACACACACACACACACACACACACACACACACACACACACACATATTAGGATGAGGGTGTAGCTTGGAGGTAGAACACCCCTGGGTTCAATCTCTGGCACCAAAAGAAATCTACAGCCGGGCGTGGTGGTGCATGCTTGTAATCCCCGCATTGGGAGGTAGAGACAGGAGGATCGCTCAGGTTCGAAGCCAACCTCGCTGGCTTAAGAGACCCTGTTTCCAAATTAAAATACAAAAATATGTGTCTGGGAGTGTAGCCTAGAGGTTGAAGGGTTTCCAGAAACCCCAGTACCACCAAAAAAAAAAAAAAAATTAAAGAAATCTACAAATAGGGTGGCACCAGAAGTCCAGGACTAACTTCTGGGGTCACCTGCTGCCTTGACTGCAATCTCAACATGTGTGTTTGAGCAGCGTGGGGTGAGAATTATGGCACTGCTTCCAGGCCTGGCCCCAGAGCATCAAGGTCACCTCCACAGTGGGGCAGCCCTCAGCCATGCAATATCTGTAATTCAGAAAGGCAGCTCGCCTGCCCAGAGCTGCCAAGTTCAGACCTTCAGAACCAACAGTGTGACCCAGGGCTTTTCCCTGTGAGGCTGCCCGGCTAGAGAGCAGCCTCATTGCAGCTCTCACCCCAGGCTGATGTGCACAGAGCCCCTTCTTACTGCCCTATCAGAAGAATTCTGAGAAGAACCTAGCCTGGACTATTTTAGGAATATCTCTTTCTTCTTGATGTTTCCACAAGTACTGGCATCCAGGAGATAATTCTAGACATAAATATCATGGATGTTCACTAGAGACAAAAGAAGTACAGGTATCTACAAAAGAGCTGAAAGACAGAAGAGGAGCATCCCAGTACTTGGAAGGCTGAGACAGCAGGATCACAGGTTCAAGACCAGTCTCAGCAACGTAGGGAGACCTTCAGCAACTTAGCAAGACCCTATTTCAAAATAAAATAGAACTGGGGGCACAGCTCAGAGGTAGAATACCCCTGGGTTCAATCCTAGTAGCAAAAATAAATAAATAAATAAATAAATAAATAAATAAAACAAAGTAAGAGGGGTGTGGGGTGTGGGACACTGTCAAATTGTCTTTGAAAACTTTTCCGTCTTTCCATTTATCCAACCATTCATTCTCAAATTAGCATTTTTCCTATGACTCCTTGACTTGTGACCACAATAGAAAACCATGCCAGATGTGATATAAAAAAACAGCGGACCCCTCCCAGCGTGTCCACAGCTCCTGACCCCGATGAAGAACTGAGCTGCTGAGGTTGGTTCTTTAGAAGTCATGCCTTGGAGTTGTGGTTACCAGGCCCCTTTATTCTTTTTTTTTTTTTTTTTTTTTTTTGGTGGTACTGGGGTTCCTGGAAGCCCTTCTACCTCCGGGCTACACTCCCAGACCTATTTTTACATTTTTTTATTTGGAAATAGGGTCTCTTAAGCCAGCGCACACGGCTGGCTTCGAACCTGCACGATCCTCCTGTCTCTGTCTCCCAAGCGCAGGGATTACAATCGTGGTGCACCACCACGCCTGGCTTTTTTTTTTTTTTTTTTTTAATGAATCACAGGTTGATTTTGTGCGAACCAACGATATGCCATGATCCCTCCAACCAAGTCCAGCCACTGAGGGCAGGTTCCCTGGAATGCAGCAGTTGAAGCAATTGATTCGTCAGAAGTCTCCAAGTTGAGTCCTTTGCTGATTCAAGGAGCTGCTGTGCCACAGCTCCGGGGCCCTTCTATCCTGAGCACGTGTGAGGAGTCAGGGCCTCTGTTTGCAATCAGTGCACATGCCTGTGATCCTAGTGCTTGGGAGGCAGAGATAGGAGGATTGCAAGTTCGACTCAAGCTTTAGCAGTTTAGCAAAACCCTGTTTCAAAATAAAAAATAAAGCCAGGCATGGTGGCACACGCTTATAATCCCCACGCTTGGGAGGCGGAGACAGGAGGATCGCGCTGGTTGGAAGCCAGCCGCGCTGGCATAAAAGACCCTGTTTCAAAAATATAAAATAGGTCTGGGAGTGTAGCCCAGAGGCAGAAGGACTTCCAGGAACCCCAGTACCACCAATAAAAAAATAAAAAAATAAAAATAAAAATAAAAAATAAAGCCGGGCATGTTGGTATGCGCTTGTAATCCCAGCATTTGGGAGGCTGAGGCTGGAGGATTGCGGTTCGCGGACAGCCTCAGCTACTTAGTGAAGCCCTCCGCAACTCAGTGAGACCCTGTCTCAAATTAAAGAATTTTAAAAAATAGGGCAGAGGATGTAGTTCAGCGGTCAAATGCCCCTGGGTTCCATCCCCAAACCCGCAAATAAATAAATAAATAAATAAATAAATAAATAAATAAATAAAATCGGGCTGGGGATATAGCTAAGAGGTAGAAAGCCTCTGGGTTCAATCCCCAGAACCACAAAAAATAAAAATTAAAAATCAAGTCTGTGTCCCTGCTCAGCCTCTGAGGCCCAGATCTGGCCCTGCTAGGGAAGTGAGCCTCACTGAATGGCATCTGGAAGAAGGGACAATTCCTACAGCCCGTTTCTTCTCACAGTTCAGCCAGAGCAGCAAAACAGACTGGACTGGTCTTCCTGGGGAAGTTGTAGGAATTAAATGAGCCAATCCCTGGAACATTCTTGAGCACACAAAAAGTGCTTAATAAATGCTGCTTCTTTTTTTTTTTTTTTTTGGGGGGGGGACCAGGGTTTGATCCCAAGGGCATTTTACCTCTGAGCTACACCTCCAGGTCTATTTTTTTTTTTTTAATTTTGAAACAGGGTCTCACTAAGTTGCAGAGGGCTTCACTAATTAGCTGAGGCTGGCCTCAAACCTGTGATCATCGTAGCTCAGCCTCCCAAGTACTGGGATTACAAGCGTGTACCACCACGCCTGGCTTGCTATTATTCTTGTTGCTGTTTTTATCCTTAGTATAAAGCTGTTTAGAACTAGTAAATATTTTACTTCACACCCTCCCTTAAAAATACTATTTTAGAGGACACTGGACACAAAGCCAAGTATACTTTGGACAAGGGGGTGAGATGGATGTGTGGAGCCCGAAAGTACCAGGCAAGACTCAAATGACCAGTTGTCACATCTGGCTTCTGAATGGAGTTGGGAATTTTAGCATTTAACATTAGCATTCAAAAATCCAATCTAGCCGGGCGTGGTGGCGCACGCTTGTAATCCCAGCGCTTGGGAGGCTAAGACAGGAGGATCGCACAGATTAGAAGCCAGCCTCCGCTACTGAGTGAGGCTCTCAGCAACTTAGTGACAGAGACCCTGTTTCCAAATAAAGTATAAAATAGGTCTGGGAGTGTAGCCTGGAGGTAGGAAACCTTTGGGTTCCACTCCCAGTACCACCGGGGGAAAAAAAAATTCATTCTAGGAGGGATGGCCAAGAAAAGAAGGCAATAAAAAGGACAGACAAAGCCAGCAGAGTTTGCCTGGAAAGTAGAAGTGGCTGTGGCTTGGCACATCAGCCTGATTCACAGAACCAGAGAAGAGATGAAGGGTGGGAAAAACAGAAGGAAAAAAAAGGAAGCAAGGAAGAGGGTGGGAACCAGCACGAGTCACAATGCGTCAGTGAGGGCTATTTTGAGGACGTGTTGTCCAATGAGACCGGATGTCAGAATGCAGGAACGGGCCACCCTGCGGAGGCCCGGGGACGTCGGCCCAGGCTCAGACAGTGAGTGATGTTAGGTGGGAAGGGAAGGCCTGTCTGTTCTGCAAGCACTAGGGCCATCTCTCTGAGTCATCTGCCACAGAGGAATTCTGGCCTGGCTCCTCAGCCCTGACGTTGACCTTTGGCCACTTCCCAGTGAGGTCTACGGGGACACTGGGTGACTCAGTGCCTGATCTCCAATTACAATCACCTGGCTGGTGAGTCATCGAAGAATAAAACTTCTAGTGCTAACTGCCCTGTGTATGCACGAATGGTTCTCTAGAGCACGTTTCAAAGTAAGTTTATTTTACTTTGGTTTTTTTCTTTAAAGATAGCAATAGCTCAGTCACCCAAACAAGGGAGGAGAGAGAAGGTGGAGTTCAAGGCAAGACGCATTTCTGTGTTCTGAGCGAAAAGCTTCAGGAAGTGTGGCCCAAAGCAATAAGGATTCCAAACTACCATACCTTAGGAAGTCTACGATTATGGAAGGAAGCCAGGCATGGTATAGCATGCCTGTAACCTTAGTACTTAGGAGGCTGAAGTAGGAGGATAGCAGGTTCAAGGGAAGTCTCAATAAGTAGTGAGATTCTCATCAACCTAGAGAGAACATGTTTCAAAATAAAGAATAAACTGGGAGTGGTGGTGCACGCTTGTAATCCCCGCGCTTGGGAGGTGGAGACAGGAGGATCGTGCAGGTTCGAAGCCAGCCGTGCGCGCTGGTTTAGGAGCCCCTGTTTCCAAATAAAAATATAAAAATAGGTCTGGGAGTGTAGCCCGGAGGTAGAAGGGCTTCCAGGAACCCCAGTACCACCAGAAAGAAAGAAAGAAAGAAAGAAAGAAAGAAAGAAAGAAAGAAAGAAAGAAAAGAAACAGCTTAGAAGTAGAATACCCCTGGGTTCTATCCCCTGTACAGAAAAAAAAAAAAAAAGTGAGCCAGGCATGGTGGCACACACTTGTAATCATAGTACTTGAGAGGCTGAGACAGGAGGATCATGGTTTGTGGACAGCCTCAGCTACTTAGTGAGGCCTTCTGCAACTCAGTGAGACCTGTTTTTAAATAAAAGAATAAAATATAGGGCTGGGGGTATAGCTTGGAGGTAGAATGCCCCTGGGGTCCATCCCCAGTACCACAAAAAATAAAATAAAAATAAAAGTGCATTTGGTGCACTGGTGCCCAGCTGTCATCCCTGAGTTCAATCTCTAATACTGGAAGAAAAAAAAATGAAAACCTATGGCTGTTAAAGGGTAAAAAGGAGGCCGGGCGTAGTGGCGCACGCTTGTAATCCCCGCGCTTGGGAGGCGGAAACAGGAGGATCGCGCTGGTTCAAAGCCAGCCTCGCTGGCTTAAGAGACTCTGTTTCCACATAAAAATGTTAAAAAAAAAAAAAATAGGTCTGGAAGTGTAGCCCGTGGGAGTGTATCCCAGAGGTAGAAGGGCTTCCAGGAACCCCAGTACCACCAAAAAAATAAATAAATAAATAAATAAATAAATAAATAAATAAATAAAAATAAAGTGTAAAAAGGTGTGATCACATGCCTATAGTCCCAGTACTTGGGAGGCTGGGTCAGGATCACAGGTTCAAGGCCAGCCTCAAAACTTAGCTTGACCATGTTTCAAAATAAAATATAAAATGGGCTCAGGGTGTAGCTTGGAGGTAGAATGCCCCTCGGTTCAACTCCCAGCGCCCCCCCCCAAAAAAGGAGGGGTAAAACAATCACTCTGGCCCTTCAATAATAGGTAGGTAGGGTTGAGAGTGTAGCTCAGTGATAAAATGCTTGTCTTAGGTACAATCGCTAATACCACACACAAAAAAGTACATTTGAATCAATTAAATATGGTATTTAACATTGGAAAGAACATGTGTATAATTTGCCTCTGCCAATATTAAAATGCATTATAGGTTAATTATCCCCCCAAAAAAATGATATGCTGGTGCCCTAACCCACCCCCACCCCGGACCTGTGAATGTGTCAGTATTTGGAAAAAGAGATCATCCAGAACAGGGCACTGGGGAGGCGCACTAATGCAATACGACTGGTGTCCTGATACAAAGCAGAAAAATGAGAACACCATGTGAAGACAGAGATGCAGAAGAGAATGCAGGTAGTGACAGGGGCAGAGGTCAGGGCAATGCAGCCGGAAGCCAAGGAACGAAGCTCACGGCCACCACCAGGGCTGCAGGAGGCAGAGGCAAGGGAGGACTCTCCCCAGGGCCTCCGAGAGCAGGGCCTGCCGTGGGACCTACACTCCAACACAGAGGCACAGGTAGAAACTTCTTCAACAAGACTCAAAAGGCACAAGAAATTAAAACAAGACTAATACGTGGGATTGCATTACACTGAAGAGCTTCTCTGAAGCAAGGAAACAATCAAGAACCTCAGAAGAGAGCTGACATAACGGGAGATCTTTGCCAGCTCTCTGGAGAAGTAGGAACTCAATACGGTGTTGGTGAGGCTGCAAATCCATGCAACCACTTTGGGAAACCGTGTGGAGAATCCTCAGAAGAATGAGAATGAACCTACCATACCACCCAGCTCTACCACTTGTGGGTATCTACCCCCAAAGAACTAAACCCAGACTACCATTGCAATGCATCACAAAACATGTAAGCTATGTTTATGGCTGCACAATTCAGAATCGCCAAGCCATGGAACCAGCTGAGATGTCCATCAACCGATGAATGGATTACAAAACTACGGGATGTATACACAATGGAGTCCTACTCAGCCATAAAGAAGAGCAAACTTACGTCATTTTCAGGGAAATGGATGGAACTGGAGAACATTATGCTATGTGAGATTAGTCAGTCACAAGCATGAAGGGTCAATGTTCTCCCTCATATACGGAAGCTAGGGAAAAACTAGGGCACAGGAGGGACTCTAGACAAAAGAGACGCCTCGGAGGAGTGAAGGAGGGGACCTAGCTGAGGAGAGGGGGAGGGGGAGAAAGCCTCCAAGAGGGAAACGCCTCAATGGACGCGATGTACACACACAAGCTTATCGAAGCCCATCACTGTGCTGAGCGGGAGAAGATGGAGAGGGAAAAGGAGTGTGGTGGGACCTGGGGGAGGCCCAACGAGCGCTGTGTGCACGTATGCCTCTATCGCCCTGACCCGCATCAAGATGGTGCAGGTAATGCACCAGTAAAAATAAAAAGATGGGGGGCAAAAGAAGAAGAAAGCATGGCGTGCAAACACCTGGGTTTCAGATTTCTGTTGTTTTAAGCCAACAGCTTGTGGTACTTTGCTACAGTACCAATGGGTTTACTTTCCAAATGGATTTACTCTTTCAAAGCACAGAGGACATGATTTTCAAGAACACTATCCTGGAATAAGCCAGTATGGAGGGAACACTTTGCTATATTTAATCCACCTGTGACTGAGACAAGAAAAATGGTTACTTGAGCCTTTTACTTTTCTTCCAATATGTACATCGAGAGTGTCAGCGTTCACTGATCCACTCATCCACTGGACAAATGTTCACTGAGCAGCCACCTGTGCCGGGCACTCTCCTAGGTGCTGGAGACACGTGAATGAATTCAACAGGCCTCTCTCGTGAAGCATATATTTTAGTGAGGGAGTTGATAACAAAAACATACACAGCAAAAAAAAAAAAAAAAAAAAAAAAAAAAAGCACAATTTCCAACAGTGGGAAATGCTTAAAGAAAATAAAGTATAATCAAGGAATAGCAAACAAGGAGTCGGAGCGGGTCTTCTTTAAAGAAAATGGTCCTGCCAGGCACGGTGACACACACCTGTAACCCCAGTACTTAGGAGGCTGAGAAAGGAAGATTGCAAGCTTGAGGCCAGCCTCAGCGACTTAGTGAGATCTTGTTTCAAAATAAAAATAAAGGAAGCTGGGGGTGTAGCTCAAAGGTAGAATGTTCCTGGGTTCAATCAAGCCCCAGTACAAGAGAGACAGAGAAAGTGGTCAGGAGGGTCTCTCGGAGAAGCTGACATCCCAAAATGATACTGAGGGGTGAAAATCAAGGGCGGATCCAGGAGACACACATTCCAGAAGGAACCTAAAACCAGTGCTGGATGGACCTCAGCCTGATGAAGAAACAGTGGAGAGGAGGCTGAAGAAACAGGGACCATAACCTTTGGAAGCCAGAGCAGACTGTGGTCTTTGTTCTCCACACGGTAAAGCCACCAGACGGATTTGAGTTGCAAAGTTCGGACTGGCGGCCGGGTGGAGGATAGACAGGGAGGCCAGAGGGCCAAGGGACCGATTAGAACAGTATTAAAATAACCCAGGCAACCACTGGCAGGAGTTGGGATTGGGATGGTAGCGGTGTCAATGGGGCGATCAGATTCTAGATGTCGTCCAAGGACTTGCTGATGGATGGACACGGGGCATGAGAAAAAGACAGGAAGGATTTAGGCCCGAGCATATGAGTCCCCTTTGGACAAGGTTTAGATGTTGCCACTATAGGCCGTCCCTTTCCCCTGACCCTTCATCCAGGAGGCCTGCCCTTATAAATGAAGCCAGGTCGTGCCTGGTTATCATCTCTGCCGGGGTCAGTTAGGTAGCCATGTGCTAAAGACCACATAAAACCCACTCTTGGGTACAGTCCCATCTTCTGAGTGGCTGCAGCCTAAAATTAACACCCAGGCCCAGAGAAGTTTGATGAGGCAGAGACATTAAAACGAGAGGGAGTAGATGCTGCAGGAAAAGCCTGCAGACCAGCAGGACAGTACGGGTCTTACTGCCTCCGGCCACATGACCTCAGGCCCAGGCCTGCATCTCTCTGGCCTAGCCACATCTCTATCTGAATTTGTGGGGGGGTGGGGGTACTGGGGATGGAAGCCAGGGGCATTCCACCTCCAAGCTACACTCCCAGCCCTATTTTTTATTCTTTATTTTGAAACAGGTCTCACTGAGTTGCAAAGGGCCTCACTAAGTAGCTGAGGCAGTCTGTGAACCGCGATCTTCCCAAATGCTGGGATTACAAGCGTGGCCCACCATGCCCGGCTCCCTATTCTGGAATTTGTAACTGCCCCTTAGTATTCACTGGGTCTAATCCAGTCACATTGGCCAAGCTCTGGAGACCCCAAACAGTTGTTTCCATCCCCCATGCTCCCACATATGGACACAACACTTACCACGTGAGTTGTTGGGACCAAATGAGGTGAAAGAGCGTCTACAACAAATAAATGCTCAGGAAACGCTCAGCTCCCTTCCCCTGATCTACACTGAGTCACATCCTGCACCAGGAGTGCCTGTGACCTCCCTCCACTCAGGTGAGACTCGGGAGGGCCCTCTGCCACAGACCGGGCTAGGGAAGAAATTGCGGTGGCCAGGAGAAAGGAGCCCCAGGGCTGACCCCTCCAGTGCTATGAACCTGGTCCTGTGGTCACCTCTCAGGGACTCCCGTTTGGCTATTCTGTAAAGCAAACAGCGGTGCAGTGGGTGATCCTGAATGCACTGCTGGCCCTGGAGTTACACATTCTTCCAGATACCAGAAAGTATCAACAGGGCAACTAACACTTACCTTAGGACACCTAGCTCCCCAAGGGCCAAGACCCCTCAGTCAATACACAAATAGCCTTTTCTTCCTATTGACCTAAGATTTAGTTAAAATGCTGCATGCACTTCAAAGTTTAGGAAAATTTTATCAGCACCAGCCCCACCTCCTGTCTGACTCATTCAGTGTACAGAAGAGGCAAGACCGTAGAGGCTCAGCCCAGCAGCGCCTTGTAGGTGACCCTGACACCCAGTTTTTCAGTTCTGGGATCTTCCACCCTCAGCTCATGTCTCACGGGTAAAGGACAGCAAGCAGTACTGCTGTCACCAGTCCTTCCTGCTAGCCAGTCTTGGAAGAAAGCAAACTGGTTCAACTGTGTTGAATTTGTCAACATCTATTACAATTTTTAAATGTCCAAGCTGGGCTTGGTGGCATGCACCTGTCGTGTCAGCTGAAGCAGGAAGATCACCTGAGCCCAGGAATTAGAAACTAGTCTGGGCAACATAGCAAGACCTGTCTTAAAAAAAAAAATTAAAAAAAAAAAACAGGCTGCAGTGGTAGCTCAGTGGTAGACAGGTTCCAGTATGCAGGAGATCCTGGGTTCAATCCCCAGCACAGGTGATGACAGACTGATTGATAGATAGATAGATAGATAAATAGATGATTGGTAGATAGATAGATAGATAGATAGATAACCATGCCCTGTGACCCAGAAACTTTAGTTCAAGAAATTCAGTCTGTAGAAACACTTAAAGATGCATAGTAAATTAAAAAGGTTATATTTCTGCAACTTTATCTCTAGTAGCAAATAATTGGGAATGACTCTAATGACTGTCAAAGGCAGCTAGGTAAGTAATTTTTTTTTTGGGGGGGGGCACTAAGTGTTGAACCGAGGGTGTTCCACCACTAAGCTACTCCCCCAGCCCTTTTTATTTTTTATTTTGAAGCAGGGTCTTACTAAGTTGCTGAGGCTGGTCTCAAACCTATGATCCTCCTGTCTCAGCCTCCCAAGTACTGGGATTACAGACATGCGGCACCACGCCCGGCAGTAAATCCTGACACAGCCATGGAAATATGCCTTTGGGCTAGGATTATATAGCTCTTGGGATAAATAATAGAAAGCCATAAACTGACATAAAAAGATGCCTAGAGTATATTATTAAGAGACAATGATCCCATTGCGGATTATGCTATTTGAGAAAAATAACCATGGTGAATTATGACATATACATGGGGAGCCTCCAGAGTAACTGTCAATGGCTGTTATCTCTAAGGATGAGGCCATGAAGAGCTTGTACTTTCTATATCATTCTCTTTCTGTACTGCCTTTCTTGTATAAGCTGAATTGCTTTTGTAAGCTAAAATTAAAGTTAGCTTTAAATGTCCTCTGTTCTGCCTCCCTTTCTGCAATTGCATTCATTAATGTTGGTTCCCAGAGTCTGCTGGGTTTTCTACTACCTGCACCTGTGTGTGTGTGTGTGTGTGTGTGTGTGTGTGTGTGTGTGTGTTACTAGGAGTGGAACCCAGGGGCTTTCTACCTCCGGGCTATACTCCCAGACCTATTTAATATTATATTTGGAAACAGGGTCTCACTAAGTTGCTGAGAGCCTCACTAAGTAGCCGAGGCTGGCTTCGAACCTGCGTGATCCTCCCGTCTCAGCCTCCCAAGCGCAGGGATTTCAAGCGTACGCCACCACGCCCAGCTAACTGCACCTTCTGAGTCAAAACCCATAGTCAGGCGGGGCGTGGTGGCACAGGCTTGTAATCCCAGTACTTGGGAGGCTGAGACAGAAGGATCGCAGGTTCTCCGCCAGCCTCAGCTACTTAGTGAGGCCCTCCACAACTCAGTGAGACCCTGTTTCAAAATAAGGAATAAAAAAACAGGACTGGGGGTGTAGCTCAGAGACAGAATGCTTCTGGGTTCAATTCCTAGTATCATAAAAAAAAAAAAAAGAAAGGAAAGGAAAAAGAAAAGAAAACCCATAGCTTATTAGAAACCCAAGGACAGGCAGGAACAAAGCAATAAACTTTGGAGGCAGGTGGATGGGAAGATGCTGATCAAAGGCTGCAAAATTAGCCAGGCGTGGTGACACACACCTGCAATCCCTGTACCTGTGAGGCTGAGACAGGGGAACTGCAGGTTCAAGAACAACTTTGGCAATGCAGATACTCAGCAACCTAGGGAGACTCTTTCAAAACAAAGAATAAAAACAGGCTGGGAGCATAGCCCAGAGATAGAAATGCCCCTGGATTCAATCCCCAGTACAAAAAAAAAAAAAATTTTTTTTTGCAGTTAGACAGCAGAAATAAAGTCAAGAAATCTATTATGAGTCGGGGCATGGTGGTGTATGCCTGCAATCCCAGGATTCAGGAGGCCAAGATAGGAGGATTACATATTTGAGGCCAACAATAGGTAACTTGGCGAGACTGTTTCAAAATGAAAAAATAAAAAGGGCTGAAGATGGAGCTCAGAACTAGAACAGCCCTGGGTTCAAAAAAAGAAAGAATGAGAGAGAGAGAGAGAGAGAGAAGGAAAATAAAGAACTAGGCTGCAACATAGTGACTGGTTAGTGACAATGCATCATTTACCTGGAAATTGCTTTAAGTAGATAATAAGTGTCTCACCACAAGTAAATAAGTATGTGAAGCAATTCACTCATCATAGCTGGCTTTAGCCATTCCGCACTGCGTACCTACTTCAAATCATATTGTCTGTGCATCATAAGTACATACAATTTTTATTTGTTGATTAATAATAATAAAAGAAGAGCCGGGCGTGGCGGTGCACACTTGTAATCCCAGCATTTGGGAGGCTGAGACAGAAGGATCACGGTTCCCGGACAGCCTCAGCTACTTAGTGAGGCCCTTCACAACTCAGTGAGACCCGGTTTCAAAAATAAAAAGACTTAAAAATAGGGCTGGGGGTGTAGCTCAGAGGTACAATGCCCCTGGGTTCCATCCCCAGTACCACAAAAAGAAATAATAATAAAAATAGAAATAATAATAATAATAATAATAATAGAAGAGAAAAGAAAAAATAATCCATTTTGATGGCCCCTCCACAGCCTTCAGGAACCTCTTGGGCCAAACATGGTCTGTTCTCTACCTGTGGAAGTCCCAGGAGGAAGACCCCTGATCCCCTCCACCTCGGAGCTGGTCAAGCGCGCTCCTCACAGGCAGTTCCACCAAGGTCTGAGCTGGAGGAGTTTATCCTCTGCGGTGGCTAAAGGAGGGGCTTGGAACTATTTGTGGACCTCACACAGGTTTTCTCTATCCAAGAACTCCATTAGCAAAGAGATTTCGGGTTGACTGCACGGACTATTAAAGTGGCTACCGAATGTGCCCTTTGCCAAACTTGTGGCCTTCTCTTCTACTGCAAAGTTTTCCAAGCATGATTTTAACTGCAGGACTTCTTCTCCTCTCCACTCAGAAACCCTTCCTGAAATTCCAAGTTATTAGTCAGTTAAAGGAGAAATGTCTCCATTCACAGGTGGGGAGGGGCAGCCGCAAACCAGTCTCTCCTTCATCTTCCCCTTTGTCTGCTGTGCCCAGAAATAAGATGTCCAGAGTCACCCAGTGTGTTCAGGAAAAAGCCCGCTGAGCCAGGTGTGTTGGCGCATAGCCGTAAACCCAGTGCCTGGGAAGCTAAAACAGAAGGATCACAGGTTCAAGGCCAGCCTCAGGAATTTAGCAAGATTCTCAGCAACCTAGTGAGACCCTGCTTCCAAATATAAAATAAAAAAGGGTTGGGAAAGTAGCTCAGAGGTATAATGCTCCTGAGTTCAATCCCCGGTACCTTAAAAAAAGCAGGTTTTTTTTTTTTTTTTTCATTTCAAACCCACGGTTCTTTTTCTGAGTTTTTTTTTTTTAATATATAAAAGGAAAGAGCATATAACACAAGTTTAAGTAAAGGAATGAACACGCACACACACACACACACACACACACACACACACACACGAGAATTACACGTGCAAGGGGACATGTCTAAGTTAGGGCACACCACCTGATTTTAATAATGGGCTAATTATGAGGATGTTTCATTAGAAGGGAACTAGCAATTTTACTCTTCAAGGTTCGATTTTCTTATGATAAGCATGTATCACTTCACCCTTTCTTTCCTTGAGTGTCTGAACATCTTAACTAAGCAAAGAAATAAAGCCGAGTGTGGTGGTGTATGCTTGAAATCTCAGTACTTGGGAGGCTGAGACAAGAGGATGGGAGGTTTGAGAATAGCCTCCGTAGTTTGGTGAGGCTCTCAGCAACTTAGTGAGACCCTGTTTCCAAATAAGAGATAAATATTGTTCTCGGGTTGTAGCTCAGAGGTAGAATGCCTCTGGATTCAATTCCAAGTATCACAAAAATAAATTTAGAAATAAAAGAAAGAAACTACTGAGCATGTTGCATGTTACATATCAGTAATTGGAAGGCTGAGACAGGAGGATCACACGGTAGAGGCCAGCCTCAGCAACTTCGCAAAATTCTCAGGAATGTAGCAAGCCCTTGTTTCAAAACAATAAAAAATAAATAAGAGGGATGGAGGTTTTTTAGCTTGGAGATACAACACCCCTGGATTCAATCCCTACCACCGAGAACAAAAACAAAAGAAACTGAGCTACTGGCCTAAGAAACAGGAAGGGAAGGGAGACGTCTTTTGTGGGAATATGACAAGAAAAAGCAGAAAGGAAGAATTCTAATGCACTGTTTCTTTAGAGGTGCTGCCAAAAAAA
The DNA here is from genome assembly GCF_963383645.1 of Muscardinus avellanarius. Lineage (NCBI taxonomy): Eukaryota > Metazoa > Chordata > Mammalia > Rodentia > Gliridae > Muscardinus > Muscardinus avellanarius. Next base: position 56,371,201 of record NC_137802.1, on the reverse strand, counting down.
TAAGCGAAGGGAGAATAGCTCCGGGTTTATTTAACGGCTTTAGGCTCCAAAGACTGTGCCATTCCATATTTGGCCACAAAATATCTGTTGCTCTTAGGACCAAGAACCATAAAAGTGTTCATGGCTATAAAATCCTCAAGTCTTAACTATTTGGCAGGTGGGAAATCTAATGGCTGAAACTGGTTCAGATGCATCGATCCAGTTAGAAAATCTCAAAATTGACAGCTGACTGCAGAGTTTGAACGATCTGGCCCCCTGCTTTCAGGGTAACTGTCTCAACACTCCAGGGAGATGGCGCAATGGCCTAGGCAGATCATAAACTCGTTACGGTAAGTGAAAAGAATAAAGCCAGATTTTTATTTTTTTTTTATTTTATTTTTTATTTATTTATTTTTTTTTTTTTTTGGTGGTACCGGGGGCAGAACCCAGGGGCTTTCTACCTCTGGGCTATACTCCCAGACCTATTTTATATTTTATTTGGAAACAGGGTCTCACTAAGTTGCTGAGAGCCTCACTAAGTAGCTGAGGCTGGCTTCGAACCCATGCGCTCCTCCTGTCTCAGCCTCCCAAGCGCGGGGATTACAAGCGTGCGCCACCACGCCCGGCTATAAAGCCAGATTTGAAAGGCTATACGCTGCATGATTTCATTTATATGACAGTCAGTAAAAGAGAACTGTGGGGAAAGGAAATAAAGCTGTGACTGCCCAGGACTAGGGCTGAAAAAGGAAACTGATGACAAAGGAGCAGCAGGAAACTTGGATTAATGATCACCTGCATCTTGATTGTGGGGATGGCTACATGACTGTGTGCGTTTGTCAACGTTCCCAGACCTGCGCACCTAAGAAGGGCAATTAGCCAGGGTGGTGGCGCGCACCTGTCATCCCAGGACTTGGGAGGCTGAGACAGAAGGACCACAGGTTAACAACTTAACAAGACACTGTTTTAAAGTAAAAAATAGCCGGGTGTGGTGGCGAACACTTTTAATCCCAGTACTTGGGAGGAGGAGACGGGAGCATCACAGGTTCACAGCCAGCCTCAGCAACTTAGTGAGGATCTCTGCAACTTAATTTCAAACATTTATATATAATAGTAAAATAGGGCTAGGTGTGTAGCTCAGAGGTAGAATTCCCTGGGTTCAATCCCCAGCACACACACACAAAAGTAAGAAAAACAGAAAAAGGCTGGGGGTAGCGATTAGAGGTAGAATGCCCCTGTGTTCAATCCCCAGTTCCACAAAAAGAGGGGATTAATTTTACAATACAAAAACAATGCCTCAGTAATCCTAAAAAAATCCTTTAAAAAATCCTTTAAAAAATACTATTTCTGGGATTCTGAGTACATGCAGATAAAAGTAAATTTTATGGTTTTTCTCTCTTATTTTTTTCTTTTTGGTACTGGGGATGAAACTACCTCCAGGTATATCCCCAGTTTTGTTTTGTTTTTTAAACAGGGTCTCACTAAATTGCAGAGAGTCTCACTATGGTTCAGGCTGCCCTCGAACCTGCATTCCTCCTGTCTCAGTTCCCAAGGACTGGGATTACAAGCATGTGCCACCACACCTTCAAATTTTGTCATTTTTGCTGGAGAGACTCAAGTTCCAATAATTGCCAGCAGCTCACGGGAGGGGGGCAGCTTCCCGTTCCTGGTCCCTGTTCATTTCCAGGAGTGACCGGAGCTGCAGCAGCGCCCTGTTCTTGCCGCTCAGGCAGGGCCAAGGTTCCACAAAAAGGAGAAGAGGCGAAGCAGCAGCCGCTCGGTGGGCAGAGAGGGCCGGCCCAAAACTGGCCGTTATCCCTGAAGCTGCCCCATCACTCCCCCAGTTAATTATCTGTCTGCTGATTCATGCCTGTGGTTCCTGTGGGCACGCCTACTGCCGCTCCTGCCAACAAGGGCAGAGGGATTGCTGGGCTGGGAGCGCACGATAAGCCGAGACCCCAAGTGGTGTGGGGAGCTGCGGAGGAAGAGTTCCCACTCGGAAGTTCTGGGGTTCCCTCCCAGTTCCCTCTCCTCACACTGACCTCCTGTGTCCCCAAGAGAGCTCTGCCACGCCTCTCCTTTGCTCTTACATCACACATTTGAGGGGAGTAAAAGAGAATGCTGCCCTCCTCGTAGCTCCTTTCAGAAGAGGGGGGGAAAGGGCAGACACTTCACAGAGGTCCCCTGAGTTTACAGCACCCTCAGATCCAAGGTCCAAATGGTGCAGAGACTGTAAAGCCCAAAGAACTTAAGGTGCTTTAATACCCTCCAGGGCTGCAGGTGTAGCTCAGTGGTAGAGTGCACGTTTAGCACGGACAAGGCCTAGGTTCAATCCCCAGCAACACACACCCCAAATACCTCCAGATCTAGAATGTCTGAGAGACACTTCAAGAGTAGAGCACTTCAGGATATTTTATGAATGCATGCATTTATTTAGTTAGTGAGTTATTTTGGTACTGGGGATTGAACCCAGGGCCATTCTACCTCCGAGCTACACCGACACCTATTTATTTATTTATTTATTTATTTATTTATTTATTTATCAGCACTGGGGATGGAACCCAAGGGCATTCTACCTCCAAGCTACACTCCCAGCCCTTTTTTTTTTTTTTTTTTTGGTGGTGGTACTGGGGTTCCTGGAAACCCTTCTGCCTCTGGACTACACTCCCAGACCTACTTTTTTTTTTTTTCATTGGGAAACAGGGTCTCCTAAGCTACCGAGGCGCCCAGCCCAGCCCTATTTTTTATTCTTAATTTTTTTTTTCTTTTTGGTGGTACTGGGGTTTCTGGAAGCCCTTCTATCTCCGGGCTACACTCCCAGACCTATTTTATACTTTTTATTTGGAAACAGGGTCTCTTAAGCCAGCGCGGCTGACTTCGAACCTGCACAATCCTCCTGTCTCTGCCTCCCAAGCACGGTGATTACAAGCATGCGCCACCACGCCCAGCTATTCTTAATTTTGAAACAAGGTCTCACTAAGTTGTGGAGAGCCTCACTAAGTAGCTGAGGCTGGCTGAGAACCTGCAATCCTCCTGTCTCAGCCTCCCAAGTACTGGGATTACAAGGGCATGCCAACATTCCCAGCTGCAAATATTTAACTATTAGCTTTCTTGAAGTGAGGTATATCGCATCTAGATGCCTTTTCAAGCATGTCCTAGATGTTTCTTCTGCTGCTGTATGCCAAGCCCTGGGCAGAGAGTGTTGAACAAAACAGACATGTCCCTCCCCTTGGGGACACTGAAGTCTGGCAGATGCCCTTTACCTTCTTCTTTTCCCAGAGACAAGACTTGAGGGTTTCTCCTGGTTCATTAAAATGTATGAGCCTCTCTCCTCCTGGTCTCATCTGTGGATTCTCGCTGGACCAGAGGGACTGAGATATGCCAAGCTTCTAAAGAGGAACAGGTTGAAATAAGAGGGGCCCCTCTCGAGTCGGTGTAAGAAAAGGTGCCGGAAGCCTGGATTGCACGCAGGTGAGGCAGGAACCGCTCTGGCCTCCAATACAGGGTAGACAGCATGGACAGAAGAATAAGGACAATCGTGGACCTGTTTCTTGAATACTCCAGGCCCCGAGGATTTCTGGAGAGTTTCCAGGGTACAAACTCCAGGGAAAAAATAAGCAGCTCAGCCCAGAACTAGTCAGGTTAGAATAAAGTCCTAAATATGGGGAAGCCACAAAACACAAATCTCCTAGGTGGAGCTAAAAAAGATCCTCTTTGAAGATAAAAATCTGAAACTCTATGGTATCCTCAGACAACCTCGCTTTGCCCCATAGCAGCATCCCCTGCTCTGGGATGGCCTCTCTGTCCCCCTCCACCCCCATCCAGTTCTTCCTGTGTCCTTTCACACTATGTCCCAACACAATCATCCCCCCTCTGCTGCACCAGGGATGTAATGATTTCTACAACTCTGCCATCAACACAGGAGGGGGGGGAATATGTAAATATAACAGAAACTGCTTTACAGGGGGTTATGGAGGAAGGCTGCGTTGCGCCCCTGCTCTTAAACACGTCTCTTCCTTTTTCTCAGAGGGAGTCTGGGGCTAGCTCAGCAAGGCACATCACCACTCCTGGAACCTCCCCAGGCCTAGTGAATCTATGAACAGATCTCCCAAAAGCTTTTTTTTCTTTTGGAGGGGGGTTGGGTAGTGAGTTGAATGAACTCTGGGGCATTCTGCCTCCAAGATATGCCCCCAGCCTTTTTTTTTTTTTTAACTGGGTCTCATTTAGTTGTTAAGGGACCAGCAATCCTCCTGTCTCAGACTCCTAAGTACTGGGATTACAGGTGTGTGCCACCGCACCTGGCTCCTCAGTGTGTGTGTGTGTGTGTGTGTGTGTGTGTGTGTGTGTGTTGCTAGGGATTAAATTCATGGGCATACCATATCCAAGCTACACTCCCAGCCCTTTTCATTTTTTTTTTTTTTTTTTTACTTTGCAACAGGGTCTTGCTAACTTGCCAAGGCTGGCTTGGAACCTGCGGTCTTCCTATCTCAGCCTCCCGAGTACCGGGATTAGAGGTGCGCGCCACCATGTCCAGCTTCTAGAGGATTTTTAGTGCAGACTTAGGTGTGTTGGAATAGTGGGATCTTATATGATTCATAACAATTATGGGAAGCAGATCAACATGAGTTATTCTGAGATGCGGGAAAGGGAGAGAGAAACACCAAAATATCATTACACTCTTCTTCTTCACTAATATTGAGTCAAGCACCACACTGGACACTATCTTATATTTCCTCATTACTTTCTTCTAAAACTGTAAGAAAACAGCATTACACTCAGAAGTAATTGATAGCTGTGAATATAAAAAAAATTCAATGAAATCACAATTTTGTATGTGTGTGTGGTACTGGGGATGAAACTCAGAGGCCTTTTACCTCCAGGCTAGAACCCTCTAGACCTATTTTGTTTTTTAGGAAACAGGGTCTCACTAAATTGCTGAAGCTGCCCTCGAACCTCCAATTCTCCTGTCTCAGCTTCCCAAATACTGAGATTATAAGCATGAGTCACCACTCCCAGCTTGCAAAATGTTTTAAATGTATTACATATCTCAAAATAACTAAGAGAGGAGCCGGGCGTGGTGGCGCACGCTTGTAATCCCAGCATTCGGGAGGCTGAGACAGGAAGATCACAGTTCGCGGACAGCCTCAGCTACTTAGTGAGGCCCTCTGCAACTCAGTGAGATCCGGTTTCAAAATAAAGAATAAAAAATAGGGCAGGGGGTGTAGCTCGGAGGTAGAATGGCCCTGGGTTCCATGCCCAGACCCACAAAATAAATAAATAAATAAATAAATAAATAAATAAATAAATAGGTCTGGGGGTGGAGCACGGAGGTAGAATGTCCCTGGGTTCCATCCCAGTACCGCCAAAAAAAAAAAAAGAAAAAGAAAAAAGAAAAAAGAAATAACTAAGAGTTGGGAGGTTCCCAACACAAAGAAATTCTAATTACCGCGTTATGATCACTACATGTTATATACATGTATGAATTATCAAACTGTAGATAATACATGCATACAATGTTATATGTCAGCTTGAAAATCTAGAAGTAATAAGTTTAGAAATGCTTTTCAGTTCATGAAAGCAGGCACATGTGTAGGTGACATGACGGGGCCTCTGGGTTTCTCCACCCTCCACCCCCTCCCCACCCCTGCCATGTACAGAGGAAGGCTCTAACATCTCCAGGGCAGAATGCTGGAGATTACCATCTCTACGCAGTGAGGTAAGGACTGTTCACTACATAAGGCTAGAGACATCAGGTGACCTATTTACGCCTCTAGCAAATGGAAACTTCAGCGGGAACAACTTAGATCCCCCCCTTACAACTCCTCCCATTCCGTATCAATGCAGGTCTGCATCTACACAGAAGTGTTTTGAAGGCAATACTCAAAGTATTTTTAATAATTTATCTTTTCTTTTTGTTGCACTGGAGATAGAACCCAGGAACCCTCTACCTCTAGGCTACACCCTCAGACCTATTTTATTTGCAAACAGGGTCTTGCTAAGTTGCCGAAAGCCTCACTAGTTTGCTGAGGCTGGTTTTGAACTTGTGATCCTCCTGCCTCTGCCTCCCAAGTACTGGGACTACAAGCATGTGCCGCCAATCTTTGAAATGGACTTAGTAGCTTATTGTAATCTCGGTACTTGGGAGGGCTGAGAGAGAAGGATTGCAGATTCGGCCAGTCTCAGCAAATTAGTGAGGCTCTCAGCAACCCCGTGAGACCTTGTTTCCAAATAAGAAATAAAATCGAGCTGGGGGTGTAGCAGGGAGGTGGAATGCCTCTGGGTTCAATCCTCAGTACACACACAAAAAAGGACTTAATAAATCTTACCTACCCCCCCCCCCAAAAAAAAAACCCTCTGGGTCTAATTTGCTGGGTCTAATTTGTTACTACTGCTGCGCCTTCTCTGCGGTAGAGGCGGCGCCGGAGGACCAGGAGTCCGAGTTCCCCAGCCCACAGCCAGGTCGCCGCGGGCTCCCAGCCCCGAGGCCGCCACAGGAGAAACAAAGCCGGGGCCCCCGAGCGACTCCCCGACGAGATCTGGACCAGAACGAGGCGCTGCTGCCATCTGGGGACCGTGGACGGGGTGGAGCCCTCTCCCCGCTCCAAAGCGCCCCCAAATTAAAACAACTTGGGGAAGATCGCGGCGCGCGGAGAGGAAGCAAGCCCGCGAGCCGGCACCCGCGCCTCCATCCCGCCTCCATCCCGCGGCCGCGGCGCATCCCTGGGCCCCGCCCGACCCCGCCCGACCCCCGCCCCACTCACCGCCGGCGCCCACGCCCGCCAGCGCCGCCAGCGCCAGCAGCGCCCGCAGCGGCCGCGCCCGAGCCCCGCGCTGCGCCCGCATCGCCCGCGCCCGCCGCCGCTCTGCCCGCAGCCCCAGGGCAGGACGCGGGGGGCGGGCCGGGGGCGGGCCGACGCGCCTCCTCCCGGCCCTTCCCCGGCCCCCGCGCCCCGCCAGGGCGGTGGGAAGCCGCGGCGCCTCCCCCGGCCTCCGCCCGCCGGGCCGCGCCCAGGCGCCCCGGGGGCGGGGGCGCACGCCGGGGTCGGGGTCGGGGTCCCCCTCCCAGTGTCCCCTCCTCGGGACAGTCGCGAGGCTCCTTTGGGTTCCTGGGGCACTCTCCTGCGGTTCCTGCAGTTTCATTTATTCGCGCTTTTTCATTCATTCGGTGGACAACCATCTGGTGAACGCCTCTCTCTCTGCACCTGTCTGTCCGGTCTTTGATTATTCGCTCATTTCTCCCTGGGTTTGTTTGGTTTTGTGGTAGGCTATGAGCCTCTTGAGGACAAGACGTCTCAAGTGTGCATGCGCAGGATGGGCCCAGGAATGGTCTCCCTCTCCAAATGTTTTCTTGCACAGAGAAGGTGTTTGACACACATCTTAGGCACAGTCGACATACGGTTTCCAAACACCAGTTTACAGGCCTTGGAACTTAGAGACCTCTGCCCTCTCCATCCCCGGTGCCAGTTCTTCCTCTGGGTTCTTGGATCCTCCCCCAACTAAAAGCCTGAAGCTCAAGAGGGGCAAAGGCTAGGGCTGGGAGCAGGAGGCCACCAGAATAGTGTTGTGCAGCCTGCTGGAAGAGGTAGCTCTGCTGCTCTCCAAATCAGGGGATCAGTAACATACTGTGTCCAGAGCTGTTTAGCAGACACCTGCTCTGAGCAAGAAAGTATATTTTATGCATTTATTGGTGCCTTATAGTCTCCCATCATAATGTAAATCATGTTGACAGTGACATACATGCATGTGGTACTTGGTACACAGTACCCCTCATTCCCCTCCCCCCCAATACCAAGTACTCAGATCGACTATGTATAGTCAGTCACACGTATACACATAGTCAATGGTAGTATTTCTGCAAGAAAGTATTTGGAGAGAAAGACCCTTCCTGGGCGCATCCCTGCTTATACAAACTTGAGATGTCTTGTCTTCAAAGGGTTGTAAGTATACCAGAAGGGCTAAATGTCTGTAGCTCCTGAGCTTCACTGTGACCTGACAGCTGGTCCTGACTCACCCCCACTCTTAGCCCCCCAAAATACTTGTCACTCCCAAATGCCCCATGCCTTTCTGTCTGGCTAATCTTCCTTTTTCCACTTGGAAAATTCCACTTTCAGAACATTTCAGATGTCATCTCTTCCGTGCAGTCCTGTCCGATGTCCCCGGCCTCACGCCCCAGCCTCTGAGAGGTGAGTACTTCCTCCTCAGCCCTCTCTCTCAAAGCTAGGAAACACCTCAGTAGTGGCACACACCTGCAGAGGAGACACTAGCAACGTACACGGTGGCAGAGGAAGAGCGGCCTAGAAAGGGCGGCTGGACTCTGGCCTGCGCTTTGAGACACCAGCTCCCTCCATCCTCCCTGACTGACTGCAGAGGTCCTCCAGGACAAACGCCATTTCAGCGATTTTGTCACTGTCCTGGAGTAGCCAGCAACTTAATTGCTTAAGCCCGGAGTGGTGGCGTACACTTGTAATCCCAGTGCTTGAGAGGAGACTCAGCTACTTAGTGAGGCCCTCTGTAACTTAGTGAGACCTTGTTTCAAAATAAAGAATAAAATAGGGCCGGGATATAACTTGGAGGTAGAATGTTTTGCTTTGGTGCTGGGGGTTGAGCCCAGGGGCATTCTACCTTCAGGCTGCACCCCCAGCCCTGTTTTGCTTTTTTATTTTGAAACAGGCTCTCAGTAAATTGCTGAGGCTGGCTGCAAACCTGCAATCTTCCTGTCTCAGCCTCCCAAGTACTGGGATTATAACCATCCACCAGCACACCTGGCTAATTGGTTCTTAAATAAAGTAAATAAAGATACTCTTAAATTTCTCCACATATTTACCATTTCTGCTAGTCTTCCACCCTCTAGTTGTGAGTTTCTATCTAGAATCATTTCCCTTCAGCCTGCAGAACTTAAATGATCAAATCTTGAAATGAAGCTCTCCTCAAAACAAATACATTCAACTTTCATTTGTTTCATCCTCATTTTAATATTTCTTAGAAATAGATTTCTAGATTGTCAGACTTTTTTTTTCTTTCAGTACTTTAAATATGTCACCCCATTGTTGGCAGGCCTCCATTGTCTCTGATGAGAATAGTCCACCAATATTTATATTCTTCTTTCTTGTCTTCTCCCTCTAGATTTTTAAAAACATTTTATTTTGCCAGGCGTGGTGGCGCACGCTTATAATCCCTGTGCTTGGGAGGCTGAGACAGGAGGATCACGCAGTTCAAAGCCAGCCTCTGCTGGCTTAAGAGACCCTGTTTCCAAATAAAATATAAAATAGGTCTGGGAGTGTAGCCTGGAGGTAGAAGGCCCCTGGGTTCCATCCCCAGTACCACACAAAAAAAAAAAAAAACCATTTTATTTTGAAATCATTTGCACCTATAGAAAATTTTCAAAATACTAACATTCCCTCATATTCTTCATCTTGCTTCCCCTAATGCTCACATCTTATACTACCATATCATAAATACCAAAAATGGGAAAATAACATTGTTTAGATACTATAAACTAACCCAGTTATGAAATCTGACTTTTGCGGGTTTTCCACTAGTGCTCCTTTTCTGGTCCAGAATTCAATTCACAATCCCATATTGTATTTAGTCAGTGTGCTTCCTTTGTCTCTGTCCATCTGTGACGTTATCACGGTCTTTCTTTCCTTCTTTTTATCTTTCACACAATCCTGCATTAGAAAAACAACAGGATAGGCGTGGTGGCGCACACTTGTAATCCCAGCATTTGGGAAACTGAGACAGGAGGATCACAGTTCATTGACAGCCTCAGCTACTTAGTGAGGCCCTTTGCAACTCAGTGAGACTCTTTCAAAACAAAGAATAAAAACTAGGTCTGGGGGTGTAGCTTGGAGGTAGAATGCCCCTGGGTACCATCCCCAGTATTGCAAAAAAAAAAAAAAGAAAGAAAGAGAAAAGAAAAAGAAAGAAAGAGAGATAAACAGGATAATTCCCAATGGGTAAAATGCTGTGAGAAGCTGAGCCCACTGAAGACTGAACAAAGATCCAGAGCCCAGGAAGGGGCTCCATGGCCAGCCCACTCCTCCAAGAGCCACTTCCTCACCCCAGCCCTCTGACCAATAAAGAAGCTTCTGCCACAGACCTGTGAATAAGGGTGTGCATGTGCTCAGGAGTCAGGGCCCCTCTGCAGGACGCTGATTGGGAGAGCAGCCTTGTCCCAGTGTCGGGTCCCACACAGCATGAGCCCGGGAGCTCCACGAAGGCTAAGGAGGTGCAGCCATTTGAGATCGGGGTGAGCGCTTGCGAGGAGAGATGAAAACACCTGCAAACAAGAGCCCCAAGTGGGACAGTCCTAGCACACAGAGCTAGGGGCAGGCCAGCGCTGGGTGACCAGGAAGGTGGAGAAGGCTGAAGACTATCAGTCTGTCTTTCTCTTTCATCACCTGACACTTTTGAAAACCCAAAGCCATGGTTTTGTACTATATCCCTCAGTCTGGGTTTGTCTGGTATTTTCTCAAGATTATATTGAGGCATTTTGGGCAAAAATAACACAAAAATGGTGCTGTGTCTTCTCGGTGCAGGGGTATGGCTCACAGGTTAAAAAAAAAAAAAAAAAAAAAAACAAAAAAAAAAAAAAAAAAAACCTGGGTTCAACCCCCAGTACCACACATACAAAAAAAATTAAATTAAAAATAAACATTTTAGCCTTCATCTTAGGGTATCATTTTTGTCATCTTTGTTGTTGTTCTTGCTGGTGATGCTTTTTATGGGGGGGTGTTGTAATTCAAATTTCCATTTTAAAATTTAAAAGAAAATTTTTAAATTTAAAAGAATAATAATGCATAGGAAATATAGGGATCCCAAATCTATTTATTTCCTCAAATATCATTTCAAGTTAATAGTATAGATGGGCATGGTGGCACATGCCTGTAATCCCAGTACTTGGGGCTGTGACAGGAAGATCATGGGTTTACGGCCACCCTCAGCATCCTTACGAAGACCTCTACAACTTAGTGAGACCCTGTTTGAAAATAAAAAGTAAACCAGTCATTGGTGGCTCATGCTTGTAATCCCAATCACACTTGGGAGGTTGAGACAAGAGGATCTTAAGTTTAAAGCCAGCCTCTGCAACTTAGGGAGGCTCTCAGCAATCCAGTGAGACCCTATTCCAAATAAGAAATAAAATCGGGCTGGGGGTGTAGCTTGGAGGTATAAATGCCTCTGGGTTCACTCCCTAGTACCTAAATAAATAAATAAATAGTAAAATAGGGCTAGAGGTATAGGTCAGGGGTAGAATGCCCCTGGGTTTAATCTCCAGTACCACAAAAAAAAAATAGTAATTTTTAAATATACCTTATTTTTTATTATTTTATTTTATTTTATTTTTGGTGGTACTGGAGTTCCTGGAAGCCCTTCTACCTCCAGGCTACACTCCCAGACCTATTTTTATACTTTTTTTAAATTTGGAGACAGGGTCTCCTGTTTCCTGTGCGATCCTCCTGTCTCTGCCTCCCAAGCGCGGGGATTACAAGCGTGCACCACCACGCCCGGCCTAATCTACCTTATTTTTTAGAAGTTTTATATTCACAGCAAAATTGAATGGAAAATACAAAGAATTGCCTTGCACCTCCTCCCCTCACACATGGAAAGCCTTCCCCATTTTTAACACCCCCCCCACCAGAGTGGTGTAATAAACCTACATCAACTCATCGTTGTCACCCAAAGTCCACAGTCTGTAAGAGGATCCACTCTTGGTGTCCACACTGTGGGTTTGGACAGATTTGTCCCAGCGTGTATCTACACTATCGCATCATACAGAGTAGTTTCGTGCCCTGCACCTCCTCTGTGTTTGCCATGCTTCGCCCTCCCTCCTTCCAGCCTTTGGAAACCACTGATCTTTGTACTGTCTCCATACTATTTCCTTTTCCAGATTGTCATACAGTTGGGCTCATACAGTATCTAGCCTTTTTACGCTGGTTTCTTTCATTTGGTAACACGCGCTTAAGGTTCCTCGGTGCCTTTTTGTGGCTTGAAAGCTCATTTCTTTTTGGTATTGATTAATATCCTATCACCTAGATGTAACACATTTTAGCCATTAACATACTGTTTCTGAGTGCTGGTGATCATGGTTAAAACTACTTGAGCTGGGCATGGTGGTACACACTTGTAATTCCAGCATTTGGGAGGCTGAGACGGGAGGATCACAGTTTGTGGACAGCCTCAGCTACTTAGTGAGGCCCTTTGCAACTCAGTGAGACTCTGTTTCAAAATAAAGAATCAAAAAATAGGGCTAGGGGTATAGCTCAGAGATAGAATGCCCCTGGGTTCCATCCCCAGTACCGAAAAAAAAAAAAAAAATCTGTGTCCAGGTGTTCATGTGGATATCAGCATCCTGGACTCTGCCTGTAATAATCAGAGCATAGTGGTATCTCGCTGTTTTATCTCATTCCCATGGTAGCTTATGATGTGGAGCATCTTTCCATATACCCAGGTGCCACCTGCATCTCTCCAGGGTGTGTGTTTTTACTATAGAACATGGTCTTACTCCAAAGGTATAGATTTTCTTGAAAATCATCTAAGTATTTAGTTGCTCAGTGAAATCCCTTTGCTCTAGCCAGGCTGTAACCCCAAGATCTCCGAGCCACATGCAACCTCTGGAGATCCTCCTGTCTCAGCCTCCCAAATGCTGGGATTACAAATAAGCGCCACCACGCCGGGCAGCTCTTTAATTTTTTAACAAGTTCTATTCCAACAAAGATGTTGGGAAACCTGAGTGCCCATTTTGTGATCTAAACAAACACCACGCTTCCCAGCAGACAGAGCCATAGAGGGGCATCCCATACTCGATGGGGGCAATCTCCACCACGACCCACTTAAAAGGCAAAAGCTACATTACAGCCGGGCATGGTGGCGCACGCTTATAATCCCAGCATTCGGGAGGCTGAGACGGGAGGATGGTGGTTCGCGGACAGCCTCAGCTACTTAGTGAGGCCCTTTGCAACTTAGTGAGACCCTGTCTCAAAACTAAGGAATAAAAAATAGGGCAGGGGGTGTAGCTCGGAGGTCAGATGCCCCTGGGTTCCATCCCCAAACCTGCAAAAAAAAAAAAAAAAAAAAAAAAAAAAAAAAAGCTTCATTACATGGTCCCATACTCAACCTTAGCCAGACAGACACCAAAAAGCATGCTCTCCCTATTAATAATCTACCCTTTGGGCAGCCCCTACTCATCCTTCAAGGTCATGCTTAATCCTCCTCTGTACAGAGTCAGAAGGTCTGGATTTAGGTCCTTGTCCTACATTGTACTCGTTAGTTGACCTTGAAAAAAAATCTCCAAATCCTCTCTACACAGATTTCCCCTATGCGTATAAATAAATAAATAAATACTAGTAATAATACCTGTTTCCTGCCCTTTTCCCCATCCTCAATCTCATGCTACCCCCTCCCATCACACATGGCTGTTAGATTCCAGACACCGTGGCTAGAAAAGTCCTTTGGAACGAAGCACTTCGAGAAACACATCCTCTGTATTGTTATTATTTCGGAGTGATTGTGTGTCTCTCTATGGAAACCCATTCCTCTAGTTAAAGAGACCAAGTGTGGTGAGCAGATTGGCTCAGAATCTTCTACACTTTGGCAGAAGTTCTTCTTCTGTCCATTGAGAAGAGATGACCCAGCTGTTCCTTTGGCTTGCAGGAGAATGGGCTTTTCAGAGTCCGCTCTGACTAAAAACGGCATAGCTTAGAATTTCTGCGTTCTTAGAAAGTACCCTTAGATTTTACCCAGCAGGGTAGGAGGGATGAGCTCAGGCGTGGCCCTCAGCATGCATTCACAAGCGTGTGTTGGGCACACATGTGCCAGGTGCTTCCTGGGATACCAAGGATACAGCGTTAAAGAACAGGCGCTGAGCCATGTGTGGTGGCACGTGCCTGTGATCCCAGTACTTGGAGGCTGAAACAGGAGGATCAGTGTTCCAGACGGCAACTTAGTGAAACCTTCAGAAGTAGCCGGGAGTGGTGGCGCATGCTTGTAATCCCAGTACTTGGGAGGCTGAGACAGGAGGAAGGCGCGGGTTTGAAGTCAGCCTCAGCTACTCAGTGAGGCTCTCTGCAACTTAGTGAGACCCTGTTTCCAGATAAAGAATAAAAAATAGGGCTGGGGGTATAGCTCAGAGGTAGAATGCCCCTGGGTTCCACCCCCAGACCTTCAAAGAAAATAAAAAGAGAGACAGGCTAGGGGAAGATGGTCAGAGTTAGCAGCTGAGCTCCACTGTTGGCCAGCTGAGCAACCTCGGCCATTTGCCAGCTCAGCAACTTTGGCAACGTACTTACCTGGCCTAAGCCTCTATTTTCTTATCTGTAAAATAGAGCTTAAATTTAAAAAATGCATGCAATTCACTCAGCACAACAACTGGCACATAGTACATATTTATTTATTTATTTATTTATTTATTTATTTATTTATTTATTTATTTATTTCACGGCACTGGGGATGGAACCCCGGGGCATTCTACCTCCGAGCTACACCCCCAGCCCTATTTTTTTATTCTTTATTTTGAAACAGGGTCTCACCGAGTTGCAAAGGGCCTCACTAAGCAGTGGCTGAGGCTGTCTTTGATCCGCAATCCTCCTGTCTCAACCTCCCAAATGCTGGGATTACAAGTGTGCGCCACCACGCCCAGCTCCATGGTACACATTTAATAAATATGGCTGTTAAAGGCTTGGTACTCAGGGTGGCACAGTTCGAAGATGGTGTGGACTTTCAAGAGGTAGGGTCCGGTGGAGGTCCTTGGGTCACTGGGGCATGAAGCATTTCAGGTGGGACCCCTTGCTAGTCCTGAGACTCCACTGGTAGTTCTCCCTGACAGGGTTGTAATGAAAGAGCCAGTCTGGCCGCACCCAGCTCTCTGCTTCCAGCCAGGGATGTGCAGCCTCACTCCATTGCTGTCCACCACTCACCATGAGTCCTCACCAGAACTGAGCAGTGCAGGGGCCCTGCCTTTAACTTTCACAGCTGTGAGCTACACAAACCTTTTCTCTTCATAAAGTTAGCTGCCTTGGGTATTTCCTTATAGTGATGAAATGCTGACTAATACAGTGCTAGGGCTGGGCACGGTGACACACGCTTGTAATCCCAGTACTTGGGAGGCTGAGACAGGAGGATTGCATTCCCGCAGACAGCCTCAGCTACTTAGTGAGGCCCTCTGCAACTTAGTGAGACCTTGTTTTAAAATAAAAAAATAGCCGGGCGTGGTGGCGCACGCTTGTAATCCCCGCACTTGGGAGGCGGAGACAGGAGGATCGCGCAGGTTCGAAGCCAGCCGCGCGCGCTGGCTTAGGAGACCCTGTTTCCAAAAATGAAAATGTAAAAATAGGTCTGGGAGTGTAGCCCGGAGGTAGAAGGGCTTCCAGGAACCCCAGTACCACCAAAAAAAAATAATAATAATAATAAATAAAATAAAATAAAATAAAATAAATAAGGCTGAGGGTATAACACAGATAGAATGCCCCTGGGTTTTATTCCAAGTACCACAAAAAAAAAAAAAAAGAAAGTGCTGGGTTCTCAGTCCTGGGTTCTCAGTCCATCCAGCCCCAAATCCTTTCTGCGAGTCAGAACACCAATTACTTCATTGTTGCTGCCTATCACTAGGTCTCTACCCTCCTCAGCCAGTGTTGGCTGCAAGGAGGCAGGAGGAGTTATAGGCTATGGCAGTATCCCTGCCGGCCACACTGGCCATCCTCTGACAGCTCCTGCCTCTATACCGAACTGTGGGTGGCTCTTCCTCAGGCTTAAGTACCGTTGCTGGGACACCTAAGTCCCAGCTTGCTTCAAGCTCAAAAAAGAATTCTGCCCAGGGACAAAATTTCTTTCCAAAGTCCCCAGATGAGTTTCAGGGGATTTGTGAACCCTCTACCCCCAATAAGCTAACATTTGTGTGATGTAAATTTTTCTTTCTTTTTCTTTTTTTTTTTTTTTTTTTTTTTTGCGGTACTGGGGATGGAACCCAGGGGCATTCTACCTCCAAGCTATACCTCTAGCCCTATTTTTTATTCTTTATTTTGAAACAGGGTCTCACTGAGTTGCAAAGGGCCTCACTAGGTAGCTGAGGCTGTCCACAACTCGCCATCCTTCTGTCTCAGCCTCCCAAAAGCTGGGATTACAAGGGTGTGCCCCCACACCTGGCTTTAATGTAAATTTTTCTATGTAAATATCCCTTGGTTTTCACTAGCTCCTCAAATAGGTCTGTGAACATAGGGATTAAGAACAACTGCAGAGGAATCTTAGAGTTTGGAAGCCTATGAAGCTGGAAGGCCTTCATCCAGGCCACTAAGGACTCTGGGAGACCCTCGTCACAGCAGCTTCCACAGTGTCCACTGAGTGCTGCTGCTGCCCCACCTGCTCTGCAGAAGCAGGACCTAGTCAGTGGGTCCCCCGATCCCTCAACACTTCTGCTCAGTCAAGAGTTATCTCCAGGACTGGGGGTCTAGCTTGGTGCTACAGCACTTAGCTACCATGTGCAAGGACCAGGGTTTGATCCCTGGCACCAGAAAAAATAAAAATAAACAGACTTGTCTCCCTTGGTGGCGCCCAGGCCTGGCCTCCTCTTCCCTCCCCCACTTCTCCTCCCTGTGATGAAACCAGAGCTTCTCCTACGGGCAGGAGCTAGAGCTAGAGAACACGTACCATGGCCCACCCTCTATGCCATTCTGATCAGCTCCCTTATTCCTCATAATAATTCATTTTACAGAGGTGGAAATTGAGGTGTGCAGGGATGAAGGGAGAGTTATTGGAATTGTTATTCTATTAGCTGCCATTTATTTTGCAGTTATTCGATACAAAATACTACACTATGCAGTGTGTGTGTGTGTGTGTGTGTGTGTGTGTGTGTGTGTATAATTGGCGATTGAACCCAGGGGCATTCTATCTTCAAGATACACCCCGAGCCCTATTGTGTGTGTGTATGTGTGTGTGTGTGTGTGTGTGTGTGTGTGTGTGTGTGTGTGTGATACTGGAGATTGAACCCAGGGGCCTTCTACCTCTGAGCTATACCCTAAGCCCTATTTTCTTTTTGTTTGTTTGTTTGTTTGTTTTTGGTTTTAGGTCTGAGGATGGAACCCAGCAGCATTTGACATCTGAGCTATACCCCCAGCCCTATTTATATTCTTTATTTTGAAACAGGGTCTCACTGAGTTGCAAAGGGCCCCACTAAGTAATTAAGGCTGTTTGTGAACCATGATCCTCCTGTCTTCAGCCTCCCAACTGCTGCCTAAGCCCTGTTTTTTAAAACAGGCCTCACAGGCTGGGCGTGGTAGCGCACACTTGTAATTCCCACGCTTGGGAGACAGAGACAGGAGGATCGCGCAGGTTCAAAGCCAGCCGCACACGCTGGCTTAGGAGACCCTGTTTCCAAATAAAAATGTAAAAATAGGTCTGGGAGTGTAGCCCGGAGGTAGAAGGGCTTCCAGGAATCCCAGTACCACCAAAAAATTAAAATAAAACAGGTCTCACTAAGTTTCAGAGGGCCTCACTAAGAAGCTGAGGCTGCCTGTGAACCTGCAATCCTCCTGTCTCAGTCTCCCAAGTACTGGAATTACAGGCATATGCCACCACACCCAGATCCCTTATTTTATTTTATTTTATTTTGAAACTAGGTTGATGAGTATTACTAGTTGCTGAACCTCAAACCTGCAATCCTCCTGTCTTGCCTCCCAAGTACTGAGAGTACAGGTGTGTACCATTGCACCCAGGTCATACTACATATTTTTTTAGCCAACAAAAAATAGACCTAGGAGTCCAGGTTTTGCAAGTGAAAAAGCCAAAGCTCAGAGAGACAAGGTAGTTAGCTCGAGGCCACCCAGGTAGTTAAAGGCAAAGATGGGACCCAAAGAGTAGGTCTGTCTGATTCAAACGCTGACCCTACAACCCACTTACTGCAAGTGTGGGTGTAGGTACCAGATACCCCCAAATGTTTCAAGTCAGCATTGCTGAGTAATGGAGAAGTAGTCCTATTTGGGAGAAAACATTCTAGAATTTCCTATTTTCTGAAATAAGATTGGGAAGTCCATAAAACAGGTATTTCAAGCATCCCTGCAGCCCAAGCCAAGTTCAGGAATTCTGTGCCCTCCCCAGCTCAAGAAAGCCCCCAAGGGCTGGGTCCTTCTACCTTCCCTCTCCCAGGGCTGCTCTATTTCCAGGTCCTGACCACTTCCTGTCTTGGCTATTACAAGGAGTTACCAGCCATGCCTGGCTGAATCCCGATACAGCACCGGAAAAAAACTGGGCATTAGACCAAGGTCTGGGCTCCACAGATGGCCCTAGGGATTCAGCTTTTCCCCACAACGATGACAAAGAGTGGCATGACCATGCACTGGGGTGCAATCAGCAGCATGCCTCACTTCCCCGTGGCCCTGGCATGGGAGGCAAGGGGAGGCTGTCCCTCCTTCTCTCCCAGCAGGACCTGGGGCAGAGAGCACCCTGCTCCTGGGGCCTCTTCCCTCCTGAGCTCCCTTCCCCTCCCCAGGGGCTCCCACTCCTGTGACAGCCCAGAACTGTGTTCCCCGACCCTGGGCAGTTAGTCACTCAGTCTCCTCACCATAGGGATCCCAGAGCCTCACATCTGTCCCCTGTATGGTCAGAGGAGTCAGTGAAGCCTTTAAACTGGAACCACCCAAGCTCAGGGATACTGTTTTCTAAATTTATTTATTTATTTATTTATTTATTTATTTATTTATTTATTATTTGTGGTACTGAGGATGGAACCCAGGGGCATTCTACCTCTGACTTACACCCCCCAGCCCTATACTTTTTAGTCTTTATTTTGAAACAGGGTCACACTGAGTTGCAAAGAGCCTCACTATAGATAGCTGAGGCTGTCCTCGAACCTCGATCTTCCTGTCTCAGCCTCCCAAATGCTGACTACAAGTGTGCGCCACCACACCCGGCTTCTTTTCTAGATCTTTCATTTGCCCGGGTCATAAAAGAAACTTGTATTTCTTACTGTCTCCGAATTCTTTTTTTTTTTTTGTACTGGGAATTCTACCCAGGGTCATTCTGCCTCCTAGCTACACCCCAGTCCTATTTTATTTTTATTTTGAAACAAGGTCTCCCTAGGTTGATGAGCCTCACTACTTGCTGAGGCTGTCCTTGAACTTTCAATCCTCCTGTCTCAGCCTCCCAAGTACTGAGATTACAGGCACATGCCACCATACCCAGTTCTAACTGGAGCCCAAAACAGCATTCCTCATTTCTTCCTACCTTCCTTCTCTCTCTCTCTCTCTCTCTCTCTCTCTCTCTCTCTCTCTCTCTCTCTCAAAGGCAGGCAGGCAGGCAGACCCTGACTGGGGATCGAATCCAGAAGCATTCTACCTCTGTGCTATATCCCCAGCCCTATTTTATTGTTTATTTTGAGGCAGAGACTCACTGTGATCCTCCTGTCTCAACCTCCCAAATATGCGCCACGCCGCCTGGCTCTCATTTCCTTTAAGGTTTATCTTCAGACTCCTACTCCCTGGAAGTGTCTGACTCACCTCTCGTTTCAGCACTTCCTCACTCTCACCCATTTTACTTACATGCTAGTTGGGATTTTTCCCACACACAGGCTGGTTTTTACCATGGGACCTGGAGCTTTGGTCTCTACTTCCTTGTGCACTTCTAGTACCTGGAGTTTTGGTGGCCAGAATGTAGCAACTAGAGACTGCCTGGCTCTCCTTCACCATCAGCCATGTTTGTCACCTTCTCACTTTTTCATACTTCTGGACTGCACCCACTTCCTTCCCCCAGCCCTTTTTTATTTTTTGTTTTGAAATAGGGTCTCACTAAGTTGCAGAGGACCTCACTAAGCCAGCTGAGGCTGGCTGCAAACCTGCAATCCTCCTATCTCAACCTCTCAAGTACTGGAATTACAGGTGCACACTACTGTACCTGGCGTAATAGATGTTTTGGGGGGTATGACCATGAATTTGTGAGATGGGGTTCATTTTCTTTTGACAATGGATGCCATTCTAGACAAAGTCACCCTGGTAGGAGAGGATATATGTGAGTCCTGATCGTCAAGGACAGAAACTGGGCATGGTGGTGTGTGTCTGTAATCCCAGTACCTAGGAGGCTAAGACAGGAGGCTCACAGGTTCAAGGACAGCCTCAGTAATGTATCAAGACTCTCTGCAACCTAGTGAGATCCTGGTTCCAAACAAAAAAGGGGTTTGGGGTGTAACTCGGACGCAGAATGACCCTGGGTTTAATCCCCAGTACCACAAGAAGGAAGAGGAGAAGGTGGGGAAGAGGAGGGTAAAAGCCATTGGAACTTCCCAATGGGGAAGACCGAGAAATGTGGTGGTTGAGACTGTCCCTGCGCTCCAGCTGAGAGCTGGGTGCCCACATAGGTCCAGCAAGGTCTACAGCAAGATTCAGAGGAGCTTGGTGGGAATGCTCATGGCACTGAAAACAGACCCAGGAGAGGTGGAATATTAAGTGGAAGGGTGTCCCCTAGGAACAGCACAGAGATGGAACTAAAGGGCGTCCTGGGAAAGAGTGATTAGCTATCTTCCAGTTCATGGCTGCCTGGGAGGAAGCCTGGCCTGGCCAGTTGCAATGTCAAAACATTCAGGGAAAAGATAAACAGAATCCCACAAAGGCTCTGAACAGCAGTTCTTAACCTTTTTTGGATTGCTGACCCTTTGGAAAATATAACAAGTACAAACCCTCTTCTTAGAAGAACATAAATATGCCTACGAGGGTCTTCTATGGTTAAGAACCTCTGTTCCTCTAACAAAAGGAATGAATGGCACTCTAAATAAAATCCCTTTTTTGTGGTACTGGGGAAGGAACCCAGAGGCATTTTACTTTTGAGCTACATCCCCAGCCCTATTTTATTTTAAGTTTGAAAGAGTCCTGCCAGGTTGGTGAAGTCTCATTACTTGCTGAGGTTGTCCTCAAACCAGCGATCCGCCTGTCTCAGCCTCCCAAGGACTGGGATGAGGAGCGCGTGCCACCACGCCCAGCTAAATGAATTCTTCACAGTGTGAAAACAATTAATAAGGAAATGGGTGAGGAAGGAGGTCCAAAGAGGCTGGTGTTGCTGAGAAAAGAAAGTGCTGTGAGGTTCTTTCATATAATGTATGGAGGAGGGAAAACTGAGTGCTACTGATCTGATAGACATAAAATTATAGCCAAAAGCCAGGCATGGTGGTGAGGGCTTGTAAAGCTGGTGCTTGGGAAGATAAGACAGGAGGGTGGCAGGTTTGAAGCCAGCCTCAGAAACTTAGTGGCACCTTATTTCCAAATAAAAATAAAATAGGTCTGGGGGTATAGTCTGGAGTTAGAAGACTCCTGGGTTTCATCCCCAGTACCAAAATTTTTAAAAGTTGTAGCAAGGAGTTATATAAACAAGGCCAAGAAGGCCTAAGTTGGAAAAAAAGGTAAAGAGGTTTTGTTATTGTTTTGTTTTTTATTGTTTGTTGTTGCTTTGTGTGATTGGTAATAGGGATTGAACCCAGAGGGCATCCTTTCTACCTCTGAGCTACATCCCAAGCCCCTTTTATTCTTTATTTTGAAATAGGGGTTCTCTAGGGTGCTGAAGGGCCTCACTAAGTTGCTGTGGCTGGCCTCAAACCTCTGATGGTCCTGTTTTAGCCTCCCAAGTACTGGGGTTACAGGCATGTGCCACCACGCCTGGCTGGTAAAGAAGTTTTAAATGTTCAAACCAACAGAAATGTGATTTTACTTAAGTTCAGCGGCAAAACAGGAAAGGCACCGTCCTTCGCGCCTGGCAGCGCGACATTAGCAGGACTCCCCAAACCCCCAAACTCCTTCCAGCCTTAGCTTCAGCTTTTCTATCGAGGCAATAAGTGTTCAGTCTAAAGTGTGAAGACATACTCAGAGGTGAGCGAGACCCAAGACAGCAAGTTCAAGAGCCACTGGCCACAGTAAATAGACGGGAGAGTCTTGGCTGAGGACAAGCACCCGCCGGAACATGCCGGGCTGAGGGGAGGGAAGGCCACCTGCGAAGGCAGGGCCTGGCTTTGCCCTTCACCGGGGCGCCTTGGGAGACACAGAATGGCAGATGGGAACCGCAGGGACGTTGAGCCCTCCTGGGGAAAAGTATAATATTCCTCAGAGCTTTTCTCAGATAAAACAGTCTACCATTGGAAGGAGTGAGTCCCATGTCGGGCAGGTATTCAAGAGAACGATGGCTTCATCAGGCACTTACGGAAGGGTTTGAACTAGAGGGCTCTTCCATCCCAGAAAGCCTAGGATTCTGCAGCCCGGAAGGATGAGGGGAGAGAAGGCCGAGAGTTTCCAGGGGGTCCTCGGAGCTTGAGCCTTCTTGTCCCTCCCTCTGAACCCGTGCACAGGGCTGCTCCTGCGACTGCTCCTTCCCCTCCTCCCTCTGCCTTTCTCCCCTCTCCTAGCCTTTTGTCCCATTCTCCAGGACCTTTCCTTTTTTTTTTTTTTTTTTTTCCATTACGGGGGATGGAAAAAATAAAAAGCCTAGGGGCATTTTACCTCCAAGATATACCCCTAGACCTATTTTTTTTTTTTTTTTTTTTCGGTACCAGGAATGGAACCTAAGGGTATTGTACCTCCGAGCTACACTCCCAGCCCTTTTTTTTTTTTTCTTTTTTTTGGTTGTTCTGGGGTTCCTGGAAACCCTTCTACCTCCGGGCTACACTCCCAGACCTATTTTTTATTATACTTTTTTTTTTTTTTTTTTGAAACAGGGTCTCTTCAGCCAGCGCAACTGGTTTCAAACCTACACAATCCTCCTGTCTCCACCTCCCAAGCGCGGGGATTACAAGCATGTACCACCACCCCCAGCTTTTATTCTTTATTTTGAAACAGTCTCACTGAGTTGCAAAGGGCCTCACTAAGTAGCTGAGGCTGTTTGGGAACCGTGATCCTCCTGTCTCAGCCTCCCAAATGCTGAGATTACAAGCATGTGCCACCACATCCGGCTTCCTCACTCTTTTTTTGTGTGTGTGTGTACTGGGGGTGGAACCCAGAGGCTTTCTACTTCCGGGCTATACTCCCAGACCTTTTTTATTTTTTGGAAACGGGGTCTCACTAAGTTGCTGAGAGCCTCACTAAGTAGCTGAGGCTGGCTTCGAATCTGCGTGATCCTCCTGTCTCAGTCTCCCAAGTGCTGGGATTACAAGCATGCCACCACACCCAGCTTCCTCACTCTTATCTTATTATTTCTTTTTATTCAAATCCTAAAAGGTCAGGGAGTGTGGTTATAGTTGGCAAAGAGGACCTTGCACCTCCAGCCTAGAATCCTTCCCCCTGGGTCCTTGTCTAAGGCTGGTTATGGTAGTGCACACTTTTTTTTTTTGGTGGTACTGGGGTTCCTGGAAGCCCTTCTACCTCCGGGCTACACTCCCAGACCTATTTTTACATATTTATTTGGAAACAGGGTCTCCTAAGCCAGCGTGTGCAGCTGGCTTCGAACCTGCGCGATCCTCCTGTCTCCGCCTCCCAAGCACGGGGATTACAAGCGTGCGCCACCACGCCCAGCGATAGTGCACACTTCTAACCCCAGTACTTGGGATGCTGAGACAGGAAGATAGTAGGTTCGATGACAGCCTCAGCAAATAGTGAGACTCTCATCAACCTAGCAAGACCCTGTTTCAAAAAATAAAAATGAGCTGGCCGTGTTATCACACGCTTGTAATCCCAGCACTTGGGAGTCTGAGACAGGAGGATTGCACAGGTTCGAAGCCAGCCTCAGCTACTTAGTGAGGCTTTCAGCAACTTAGTGAGACCCTGTTTCCAAAAAATGGAAAATAGATCTGGGAGTATAGCCCGAAAGTAAAAAGCTTCTGGGTTCTATCCCCAGCACCACAAAAAATAAATAAATAAATAAATAAATAAAAATGAAAATGAAACAGGGCTGGGGGTGTAGTTCAGAGAGATAATGCCCCTGGTTTCAATCCCCAGTACCACAAAATTAACTAATTAATTAAATAAATTCCATCCAAGGCTGGGCGTGGTGGCGCATGCCTGCTATCCCAGTACTTGGGATGCTGAAACAGGAGGATCAAAGGTTTGCGGCCAGACTCAGCAATGCAAGCCCCTCCACAACTCAGTGAGCCTCTGTTTCAAAATAAAAAATAAGCTGGGCGTGGTGGTGCACACTTGTAATCCTAGTGCTCGGGAGGCTGAGACAGAAGGATCACAGGTTCAAAGCCAGCCTTAGTAGCTTAGTGAGGCTCTCAGCCTCACTAAGTGAGACCCTGTTTCTAAACAAAATATAAAATAGGTACAGCCTGGAGGTAGAATGCCCCTGGGTTCCATCTCTAGTACCACAAAAAAATAATAAATAAGTAAATAAATAAATAGTAAAATAAAATAGGGCTGGGGATATACCTCAGAGGTAGAATACCCAGCATTCAATCCCCAGTGCCACAATAAATTAGTAACTCCTTGTTCTGGTTCCGCCCCTCATCCTTGGTCCTTAGACATATTCGTTTTTATCTTTTACAGAGTTTAGCTTTCCACATGTCCACATTTTTCCGAGGGAGAGGTCACGGGTGACTTTGTTTTCTACCTTACAGAAAGGTTACTTGGTGATTACTGACTCGATATGTGCACTTGGTCATCATTTTGAATGACTGCCTCCTACCGCATAAAGTTCTAAACACACTTGCACAATAAGGGTAAAAATAAAAGAAATGGATCAAAGCTGAATATAGCAAGAGGGAGTGAATGAGTTCTAGTGATCGGTGTCAGAGCTGGAAGGGACGCTAGAGGTGATCTAAGCAGAGCCCTCCCTTTGCAGCCTATGGCGCTAAGGCCAAGCAGGGACAGAACCAACCAGGCCAGCTGCTAGGAATCAGTTCACAACAGCGGCCTCTCTGTAACCCTCATTGCAAAACCTCCATCGGGGTTCTGAAACACACTAATTGCTGAAAATTTTTGAAAATAAACAAAAACCTCATTTGGCCCGAAGAGATAGAGATGAACTAAGTGACTTCTGAAGTTTCCTTCCAGCCCAGGCAGAGAACCAGTTTTCCTCTAATTCTCAGGACTCTGGGCTAGCACACGCCTGGACGCCCTGTTCCAAGTACGCTGTTGCGGTTCTGCCATCTAGTGTCAGAAGGTGAGTATTGCATCTCCACCTACAGCTTACCTTGAATGACCTCTAGTAAATATTGACCTCTTTTTATACAATGCCCAACTTAGGATGGTACTGTGCTAAACACTGCCCTGGGGTGACTGCATGGTGCTACAAGTCTGCGAGGTCCCCTCTAGCTCTGTCATCTTCAGTTCTAATCTGGTGACTGTGTTAAGGAGAATACATTGTGGCCATAACTACTTAAGGCTGAGATCTCTATTGCAGGGAAGTGTTTACTCACAGTGGTAGGGAAATCTACAGGGAAGGGTCTGAATCTTCCTTATCTCAGGTGTGTGCCACCACACCCATATTGTTTTAAAATTCTTAAATGGGGACAATAACTCCTCCTAGGCTGCTAGCAAAGAATGGTGTGTGACATGCTCAGCACAGTGATGAGTACATAGTAGGTGTGCAGTGAGTTGATAATGCTCTTTCTTATCTCTCTGAAATTTGCCTGACCTACTTCTAGGAACTGCCTCGCCCATTTTTTCTCCAGGGCAGGAAGGAGGAAAAGGAGCGGGCAGGCGAGGTTGGCAGGGGCCTTCTCTGGAGCTCATCTCTCTGCTGCGTGGGCTCACTCCCTCTGACAGTGGAGCAACGTAGGGAGGTCTCAGAACCCTAATGAGAACCTGTTCCCAAATAAAGAAATAAAATTGGGCTGGGGACATGGCTTCAAGGCAGAACGCCTGCCTCTCTATTCAATCCCCAGTAGCCCCCCCCCCATAAAAGAAGAAACAGCAAGAAGCCTTTGAGGAGCCCCTGGCTGGCTCCTGGTGTGCCTTTCCTGCTGGCCGCCCAAGGGCAAGATGGGGTAGAGAGTGAGCCTTCGGGGGAGGGGAAACTCCTGGCTGAAAACTGCAGACCCTCACAGAGGTCCTGCTCCCGTGTCTGACGCCCTAGTCCTCAGTCCATGGGCTTTTGTCCTGTCTCCCAGTTCCCAGATCTGATTCATTTCTCCAAGTACACATGAGAGACCTTAGGTGACATTACACAGAGAGATGTCAACTCAATTAGCTAATTAGTTAAACACACACACACACACACACACACACACACACACACACACACAACAGACTGGTTAAAATTAGGGAAGTGGGCCCAGCCTTGGCAGGGCTGTTTATTTACAGGAGGGCTGTAGAGGTTGCTGGGCTGGGACTCCTGTAAGTGGAGGACTCCATCTGGGTCGGCGTGGGCCTCTTGCTAACTCACCCTGGGACAGCTAAGGCCACGGGACAGCACCTGAAAGAAACTGCTAAATGGAAAAAGTGCGTCACCCCCCCCCCATACCCCAGCCCCAGTCACAGCCCCTGCCAGCATCCCGATGGCACCCACCCAGGGGCAGGGGAGGAAGCGGGGCACAGGCCGAGGGCCAGGGACTCTCTTCCACTTAGCATGGGGCTTTCTATTCTCAAGAGCCTGCACAGGGGGCTGAGGAGCTGGGGAGGAGGACACTGCACACTCTGGCCCCACTAGGTTTCCTCTCAAGGGGCCGGCTTGGTGCAGAAGACCTGTAGGTCACGGGGTATTGACCCTAAGCCCCTTCAGGGACCAAGAGGGACCAGGAGGAAGTGCTGCACTCACCTTGGAAGATCTCTTCACCCAGACATGATATGCTTAACAAAGGCTAGGAATGAAAGAGAAAAATCACAAAGCCAATCACTAAGTCAAACATGAGAAGGGGGAGGGGGAGGGGAGGGTGGGAATTGGATAGGAGCTAATTGGGTGATGTGCGCATATATGCTCTACCATCTTGTACTCCATTAAGATGTATGGCTACAATGCACCAAAAAAAAAAAAAAAAAAAAAAAAACAGCCGGTGTGGTGGTGCACACTTGTAATCCCAGTACTTGGGAGGCTGAGACAGGAGGATCATGGTTTGTGGCCAGCCTCAGCTACTTTGTGAGGCCCTTTGTAACTCAGTGAGATCCTGTTTCAAAATAAATAAAAAATAGGGCTGGGGGTGTAGTTCAGAGGTAGAATGCCCCTGGGCTCCATCCCCAGTACCGAAAAAAATAAAATAAAATAAATTTTAGAAAAGAAACAGAAAATCAGCCATCGGACTCAGCCCCCTTCCTATCTTTTTGTTTGAGGGGAGGGTGGGTGCTCTGGGCTACATTCCCAGCCTTATTCTATTTTGAAACAGGGTCTCACTAAGTTGTGAATGGCCTCACTAAATTGCTGAGGCTGACCTTTTTTTGTTTGTTCATACTTGATTTTTTTAAAGTTTTATTTATATGTGAAACATATTAAATATGGTATACATTTAGACTGTGTTTGGTGCCCTCCCCTCCCCCCCCGTTCCCCTTCCCCCACCCAACAATGAGTGTCCAGGCTAACCATGCTCTATTCATACTTTTACACATATTCCGATGCAGCTCCTCCATTAATCAACCTCAGCCTTCTTCCTCTCCTATCCTTCCATTCTAGTTTTGCTGAGGTTTCCCCTCCATTATCTGGAGTCTTTCTGGTATTCCCAATGCTCCCTAGTTTGGGCATATTAGAGAAAACATATGTCCCTTCTCTTTCTGTGCTTGGCTGATCTCGCTTAACATAATAATGTTCTCCAGATCTTTCCATCTGCTTGTGAATGGCATGATTTTGTTCTTCTTTATAGCTGAATAGAATTCCATTGTGTGTATTTCCCATAATTTTGCAATCCATTCATCTGTTGATGGAAACCTAGATTGGTTCCATATTTTGGTTATTGTGAATTGTGCTGCTATGAACATAGGTATGCATATGTTACTGTAGTTCTCTGATTTCAACCCCTTTGGAAAGATACCCAGGAATGGTAGAGCTGGATCATATGGTGGATCCATTCCATTTTGTTTTTGTTTTTGTTTTTGGTGGTACTGGGGTTCCTGGAAGCCCTTCTACCTCCGGGCTACACTCCCAGACCTATTTTTTTTTTTTTGAAACAGGGTCTCTTAAGCCAGCGCGGCTGGCTTCGAACCTGCGCGATCCTCCTGTCTACGCCTCCCAAGCGCGGGGATTACAAGAGTGCACCACCACGCCTGGCCATCCATTCCGTTTTCTAAGGAATCTCCACACTGATCTCCATAGAGGCTGAACTAGTTTGCATTCCCACCAACAGTGTAAAAGAGTTCCTCTTTCCCCACATCCTCGCCAGCATTTGTTGTTATTTGATTTCTTTATGCTTGTCACTCTCACTGGGGTTAGATGGAATCTCATTGTAGTTTTGATTTGCATCTCCCTGATGGCTAATGATGTTGAACATCTTTTCATGTATCTATTGGCCATTTGTATCTCTTCTTTTGTGAAGTGTCTATTCAGTTCAGTTGCCCATTTCTTTTTTTCTTTTCTTTTTTTTTTTTTTTTTTTTTTTTTGGTGGTACTTGGGTTCCTAGAAACCCTTCTACTTCCAGGCTATACACTCCCAGACCTATTTTATATTTTTATTTGGAAACAGGGTCTCTTAAGCCACAAAGGCTGGCTTCGAACCTGCCCTATCCTCCTGTCTCCGCCTCCCAAGCGCGGGGATTACAAGCCTGTGCCACCACACCCGGCTCAGTTGCCCATTTCTTGATTGGGTTATTTATTTTGCTAGCGTAGAGTCTTTTGAACTCTTTGTATATTCTGGATATTAGCCCTCTCAGAGTGGTGGCTGATAAAGATCGTCTCCCATTCTGTAGGCTTACTCTTTAGGTTCTTGTTGGTTTCCTTTGATGAGAAGAAACTTTTTAGGTTGATGTAATCCCACTTGTTAATTCTTGCTTTAATTTTCTGCACTTTGGAGGGATTGTTGAGAAAGTTACTGCCTGTGCTGAGGCTGAGCTTGAACCTATGATCTTCCTGTCTCAGCCCTCCTGGGAGATAGAAGCTTATGCTACCATGCCCAGCTGCTTTTTTTTTTTTTTTTTTTTTTTGGTGCTGGGGATTGAATCCAGGAACCCAGGGCACTCTACCTCCAAGGTATACCTCCAGCCCTTTTCATTTTTATTTTGGAATAGGGTCTGGTTAAGTTACTGAGGGTCTCCCAAAACTGTTGAGGCTGACCTTTAACACATAATTTTCCTGTCTCAGCCTCCCAAGTACTGGGATTACAGGTGTGCGCCACCAAGTCTGACTTTCAGCTCTTTATTTCTCTCTACACCTCTTAAACTGTTCTTCCTGTCCCTACACATCAAACCGTCCCTACTATTTCTCCAGACTTTATATATATTTTTTTTCCCAAAAACCAGGGGCAATTCCCATCCCAGCCCTAGTTTTGTTTTTTATTTTGAAATGGTCTCACTAAGTTGCAGAGGATCTCACTAAGTAGCTGAGGCTGTCCTGGAAGCTGCAATTCTCCTGTATCAGCCTCCCAAGTATTGGGATTATAGGTGTGTGCCACCCACCCCACCCCACCCCCAGCTTCCAGAATGTAATTCTTTCTCTTATTTGAGGGCCGGTGGGCCAGAGGTAGAGGAGAAATGGTACCTAAATTCTGCTCCAAGTCCTCTCTCTGCTGATACTCAACTTAGATGAAATGATCTATGTTATGTCAATAAATCCCACAACCTGGAGAGGGGTGTCTGAACACACGCGGGCATGCACCCCGTTGCTCAGAGGAGAGATCAGAGGCTCCGAGACAATAAGCAACCTGATCAAGGTCACACAGCTAGCATAATGACGGAACTGTCCCCAAAATCCATGCTCCTTCCCTTACACGAAGACATTCTCTCCCAGGATAGGGAAGAGGCCAGCTCCAAAGCCCTCTAGTGCACACACGCCCCCAGCCCGGAGCCCCCGGCCCAGCCACGCCAGGCGCTGCTCTGTGCCCTAGGAAGCCAAGCGTCAGGGATACCTTCGTAGTTGATGCAGCCATTGGCATCCTCCTGCCCCGAGAGCAGCTGCTCCACTTCGGCCTCGGTCATCTTCTCTCCTACATGGGGGTTGGGAGTTGTGGGCTCCTAATTATCAACGGTGAAGAAGGAGCAGGCAAAACCCAAGGGTCCCGGGAAGGCTGAAAAATCCGAGATCCTGGATCAAGGAGTGGGCTCCTGCCACGCCTCCCTCAAGGCTTTGGAGGGCGGAGCCAAAGGTCGTGTGGCCCCGCCCACTCCCTGCAGCCTCTAACCCCACTCCCTGCAACCTCCAGGGTGTTAACCAGGACAGAAGCCCAGGTGCCCCTCTCCAGCCTCAGGGGCAAACCCAGCTGCAGCTGCGGACGCTGCTCCTGCAGAGCCCAGGGAGAGAGATCAGCCCTGGTCAGGATGTGCCCCGCGGGACGCAGGGGTTCCTGGAATGTAAACCCCCCAACGTAAGCCACCTGGACAGCGCCCAGCCCTCCCACGTGGGGGCCTGCCCAGCCGGCATACCCAGGGTGGCGAGGACGTGCCGGAGCTCGGCGCCCATGACCGTGCCGTTGCTCTCCTTGTCGAAGACGCGCAGCCCCTCCACGAAGTCCTCGTAGGTGCCCTGCTCCTTGTTGCGGGAGATGTGCTGCAGGATGGGCAGGAAGGTCTCGAAGTCCAGCATCTTGGAGCTCATCTCTTCCGCCGGCCATGGGAGGGCAGAGGAGGCAGGGTGAGCAGCCGCTGGGGGGCAGAGGGACCCGGCCCTGGCAGCTCCCAGGGCCTGGACGGCAGCTGCCTCTGAGGGGCACCCAGTCGGTGCCCCTGGAGGGCAGAGAGCTGCCCCTGGAGCAAGGCAGGAGACTTGGGGCTCAGAGTCTCTTCCCAGAGAGAGGAGGAGAGCAGAGGGGCGGGAGGAGGCTGCCCCTGTGCGCAGCTGGGCAGTAGGGCTGGGGGCAGCACAAACGGGCCACAGGCTCGGCTTCCCGTTCAGTGTGGACCTTTAAGGTGATGGATGCAGGGTCACAGAGGTAAATCGATACAGTTGAAAAAGATTAGTGTTTGCATAACTCTGCATCTGGATTCCACTGCTAAACCACAGTGGCTGGAGTGCCCAGAATAGATTATTTTTGTAGACATGGTAGTGCTTTAAAAGCTTTAATTTAGCAGGTATGGTGGCCCACGATTGTAACCTCAGTACTAGAAGGCTGAGACAGGACCGCAGCCTCAGCAACTTGTGAGGCCCTTCACAATTTAGTGAGACCCTGTTTCAAAATAAAGAATAAAACAGGGCTGGGGAAGGTAGCTCAGAGGTAAAATGCGCTCGCACGCGCGTGTGTGTGTATGTGTGTGTGTGTGTGTGTGTATGACTGAACTAGAGATTGAACCCGAGGGTGTTCTAGCTCTGAGCTACATCACCAGCCCTATTTTACTGTATTTTATTTATTTATCCCACCTCTAAGCTACACGCCCAGCCCTATTTGTGTGTGTGTGTGTGTGTGTGTGTGTGTGTGTGTGGTCCTGGGGGTGGAACCCAGAGGCTTTTCGACCTCCAGGCTATACTCCCAGACCTATTTTCTATTTTATTCAAAAACAGGGTCTTACTAAGTTGCTGAGAGCCTCACTAAGTAGCTGAGGCTGGCTTCAAACCTGCGCGATCCTCCTGTCTCAGCCTCCCAAGTGCTGGGGTTACAAAGTGTGCTACCACGCCCTACTTAATTTTTATTTTGAAACAGGGTCTCACTAAGTTGCAAAAGGGCTCATTAAAATTGCTGAGGCTGGCAGCAAACCTGGGATCCTTCTATCTCAGCCTCCCAAGTCCTGGAATTAAAGGTATGCACCACCACACCTAGCTGAAGTAAGCCATTTTTAAATACCAAAAATTTTGGTATTTTTTATATATATAACTACCCCCTCCTGGGGAAGTGACCCAGGTGGTCCTTTGGCCTCTACGTCCTGATGGCAGGGGTCCAGCCCTCTGGCCCCTTCCTGATCACTTGGCCCCCACCACTCGCATCTTCAGGTAGAGGAGAAAGTGGAGGCCAGTATGAGGCCCAGGCAGCCTCTCGAGACGGCTCACCCTTGCTGGACTCCTGCCCAGGTCTGTCCCCTACCACTTCCACCACCGCCAGGGCCTACACCCCTGAGGACAAGGCTGAGCACATGACAGCTGACCTTCACGAATATGTCACACCCCCTAATCACTCTCAAAATGCCTGCTCACCAAAAGCCACCAAGTTTGGGTACAAAGAGACTTAATTCGTGAGCTAATCTTGAATCTGCTTTAATTTACATTAAGCAAACAACTATCCAACTTCAATGCTCTAACCACCATTAGAAACACAGTATTTGTAACAGCTCACAGTGGTCACGGGAGCTGAGATGGACACCTCTGCTGAGAGCTACTGCATTGGGGAGGCTGGAGAATTCTCACCCAGGCTTCCTACCCAGGGCATGTCCCTGGCGCCTTGAGGGAGCTCAGGTGAGACACTGAAACAACAGCCGATCTCTCCTGCCCCCAAAGAGCTCCCAGCCTCATTAGAGAAACAAGAACAAGCACCAGCTTCATTCTTCAAGGGTCATCTAAGGACCAAAGCTTCTAGATAAATTCTCCCAGGGAGTGGTGGTGCCACACACCTGTAATCCTAGTACTTGGGAAGCTGAGACAGGAGGATCACAGGTTCGAGGCCAACCTCAGCTACTTAGTGAAGCCCTCCGCAATTTAGCGAGACCCTGTGTCAAAATAAAAATAGAAGCCGGGAATGGTAGCACACACCTGTAATCCCAGTTCTTGGAAGGCTGAGACAGGAGGATTACAGGTTTGAAGCCAGCCTCAGCAACTTAGCAAGGTTCCCAGCAACCAAGCAAGACCTTGTTTCCAAATAAGAAATAAAATTGGGCCAGTGGTATAGCTTGGAGGTAGAATGCTTCTGGGTTCAATCCCCAGTGTCAAAAAATAAAAAATAAAAACAGAAAGGGCTGGCGGGTGTGGTGGCGCACGCTTGTAATCCCCACGCTTGGGAGGCGGAGACAGGAGGATCACGCAGGTTCGAAGCCAGCCTCAGCTGGTTTAAGAGACCCTGACTCCAAATAAAATATAAAATAGGTCTAGGAGTGTAGCCCAGAGATAGAGGGCCCTGGGTTCCATCCCCAGTACCACAAAAAAAAAAAAAAAAAAAAAAATAGGGCTGTGAGTGAGCCAGGCATGGTGATACATGCTTATAATCCCAGTACTTGGGAGGCTGAGATAGGAGGATCAGGTTCAAGGTCAGCCTCAGCAATTTAGCAAGGCCCTGTTTCAAAATAAAAATAGAAGCCGGGTGTGGTGCTTGTAATCCCAGTATTCGGGAGGCTGAGACCTGAGGATCACGGTTTCTGGACAACCTCAACTACTTAATGAGGCCCTCTGCAACTTAGTGAGACCCTGTTTCAAAATAAAGAATAAAAAATAGGGCAGGGGGTGTAGCTTGAAGGTCAAATGCCCCTGGGTTCCATCCTCAGACCTGCCACACACACAAAAAAAAAAATCCCCAGAAACAAAGATAAAATAAAAATAAATTCTCAAAAGCTAGTGATGGCGCACACATCTAATCACAGTACTCAGGAAGCTGAAACAGGAGGATCACAGGTTCAAGGCCAGCCTCAGCAATTTAGTGAGGCCCTCCCTCCATAACTTAGACCCTGTTTCAAAATAAAAAATAAAAAGGACTCCCCATGCTTGGGAGGCTGAGACAGGAGGATCACACGGGTTCGAAGCCAGCCTCAGCTACTTAGTAAGGCTTTCAGCAACTTAGCGAGGTTTCCAAATAAAATATAAAAAAGGTGTGGGAGTATAGCCCGGAGAAAGCCTCTGGGTTCCACCCCTAGTACCACCAAAAAAAAAAAAAAAAAAAAATTAAAAAAATAAAAAGGACTGAAGGTGTAGCTCAGAAGTAGATCCAAAAGTAGGGTACCATCCAAAATTTAAATAAATAAAAATAAATGCTCGCAATGGGACTATGGGAACCTGGGTAGGGAAGGCTGGCACTGAAGGGCTCAAGTGGAGGAGAGAGAGCAAGGCTGACGGGAGACATCCATGGGAGACATGGAGCCCAGGGGTTGGCAGGCAGACGCGGGGAGAGGGCCGGAGCTGCGCTCACCTTCAGGCTTGGGCTTGCCCAGGACTCGCAGCACCTCGGCGTTGGTAGGGTTCTGACCCAAGGCCCGCAGCACATCCCCGCACTGCCCGTAAGTGATCTTCATCTCTCCACTCGGGGTCCGGTCAAACAGCGAAAAGGCCTCTTTGAACTCTGCAGAGAGAAGAGCCAGCTACAGGCCCCTGGCCCCCAAGAGAAGACAGGGGCTTGGGGCTGAACAGCAGGTCAGTGTGGTTGTTAAATATGTCTCTGTTAGCTGGACGTGGTGCCACACGCTT
The DNA here is from genome assembly GCF_963383645.1 of Muscardinus avellanarius. Classification (NCBI taxonomy): domain Eukaryota; kingdom Metazoa; phylum Chordata; class Mammalia; order Rodentia; family Gliridae; genus Muscardinus; species Muscardinus avellanarius. The sequence goes on along the minus strand of NC_137802.1, from coordinate 56,336,950 downwards.
GTAATCCCAGTACTCGGAAGCTGAGACAGGAAGATCACAGGTTTGCAGCCAGCCTCATCTACTTAGTGAGGCCCTCCACAACTTAGACCCTGTTTCAAAATAAAGAATAAAAATTTGGGCTTGGGGGTGTAGCTCAGAGGTAGAATGCCCCTGATTTCAATCGCCAGCCACACACACACACAATGTCTCTGTTTCCCTAGGATGCTATCCTCTTCTTGGAACCCACCCCATCTTCTGACAGCTTAAGAGGCAGCCTGGTGCCTCCACCCCGGTCCAGCACTGGACCTGGCTGTCCACAGGATCGGAACGCCTCTTGCCACCATCCCTGCTGCAGGCTCCTCTTTCCCTGGTATAGATGAGACTCCCAACTGTGGAAAACTGTAGAGAAATGAAAAGATCCCAGGAGTGAGGGCTCCTGGGTCTGTTCCTTAAGCAAGCCGGGGAGTGATGGCTCCCCCCACCACCCTCCCGCTCCTGTGAGTGCCAGAGGAGGCAGCAGGACCCACAGGCCTGTGGCACAGTGATATGGCCTGTTCGAGAGTCAAACTATTATCAGTATTTTCTGTTCCAGGCTGAAAGAGGGCTCCAGTCCAGGCAAGGTGACATTGTGGCTTGTGGCAGTCAGACAACTCCAGCTCTGCCATTGGCCCACATGTGGCCTTGGGCTAATTACCACCCTCTGTGGAATCTTGATTTCTCTCTCTCTCTTTTTTTTTTTTTTTTTTGGTATAGGGTGGAACCCAGGGGCATTCTAACTCTGAGTTACACCCCCTGCCCTCTTTTTTATTCTTTATTTTGTAATGGTCTCACTAAGTTGCAGAGGGCCTCACTAAGTAACTGAGGCTGGCCTTGAACCGAAATCCTCGGCCTCCTGAATGCTGGGATTACAAGCATGTACCACCGCGCCCGCCCGGCCTATTCTTTATTTTGAAACAGGATCTCACTGAGTTGCAAAGCGCCTCACTAAGTAGCTGACGCTGGCCTTGAACCGAAATCCTCCTGTCTCAGCCTCCCGAATGCTGGGATTACAAACACGCGCCACCACACTCAGCTGAGTCTTGATTTCTTAGTGCTAAGTGGAATACAGTGTCCACCTAAGCAGGTTGCTGGCAGGATGGCATGCTTGGTGTCTGGAAAGTGGTGGGATAATGGTGGTTATTATGTTGCCTAGGTCTGGAGCCAGATCCATGTTATACAGACTGAACTCCTTGAAAATAGCAGGGCAGGTGTCCAAGCGGTAAGGCCAAATTAATCATTCCTGGGCCCTCTTTAAGGAGCCTTCTTTCTTCATTAATTTGGATTCAACCAATTTATTAGTGGAGAAAATTCGGACTGGGGGTGGCTGAAGTTACCTTATGCTATCCACAAAGAAATGGTTTACTAAGCAGATTAACAGATTAATAAACCAAAGAAGAATGTTTGAACTGCTTGGGAGGAAAGCTGTTCTTAATCTTCTCTAAGTACTTGAGAAATGCTAATTTCTTTAGAGACTGTACATGGATTATTTATAAAATATCCCATATATCAAAGCAGATTCCCCTGGACCTTTATTTACTACTCTTTACTAGGCTTTAGTAGGAATTGAAAAGATATAAATATCTTTCACATTAGTCAATAATTAAATTCAAATTCCATCGCTTGCCGGGCATGGTGGCGCACGCTTGTAATCCCCGCACTTGGGAGGCAGAGACAGGAGGATCGCGCAGGTTCGAAGCCAGCCGCACGCGCTGGCTTAGGAGACCCTGTTTCCAAATAAAAATGTAAAAATAGGTCTGGGAGTGTAGCCCGGAGGTAGAAGGGCTTCCAGGAACCCCAGTACCACCAAAAAAAAAAAAAAAAAAAAAACAAATTCCATCGCTTGCTTATTAACTATATGACCTTGGGAAACATTTAGCCTCTGTAAATAAAGGGTACCCAGCTTATAGAGTCCTTAAATTATACTCATACTAGTACTATAATATATGCAAATACAATAATGTATATACAACTTTTAACATAATGTCTGTAATTAACCAAGAAAAAGAAAAAAATCTTTCACTAGGAATAGTTGTAGAAGTATTGGCAGTTGACCAAAGCCCAAATTGGAAAAAGATGTTGACTTTGCTGATGATTACTGACTGCAGCTATTTGATATGTGGCAATAATTCAAGCCAGGTGTGATGTGCATGGTTGTAACCTCACATTTGTAATACTTAGGAAGCTGAGACAGGAGGATTACAGAATCACAGCCAGCTTCAGCAACCTGGCAAGACCTTCTGCAACAGTTGAGACCCTTTTTCAAAATAAAGAATAAAAAACAGGGCTGGGAACTGGGTGTGGTGGTGCACACTTATAATCCCAGTACTTGGGAGGATAAGACAGGAGATCATAGGTTCATAGCCAGCCTCACTTAGTCCCTCCACAACTTAGTGACACCCTGTTTCAAAATAAAGAATAAAGCCGGGCGTGATGGCACATCTTGTAATCCCAGCATTTGAGAGACTGAGACCGGAGGGTCACGGTTCACGGACAGCCTCAACTACTTAGTGAGGCCCTCTACAACTCAGTGAGACCCGGTTTCAAAATAAAGAATAAAAAGCCAGGCATGGTGGCGCATGCTTGTAATCTCCGCGCTTGGGAGGCAGAGACAGGAGGATCGCGCAGGTTCGAAGCCAGCTGCGCGTGCTGGTTTAGGAGACCCTGTTTCCAAATAAAAATGTAAAAATGGGTCTAGGAGTGTAGCCCAGAGGTAGAAGGGCTTCCAGGAACCCAGTACCACACACACACACACACACACACACACACACACACACACACACACAAATAAATAAAATAAAGAATAAAAAAATAGGGCTGGGGTATAGCTCAGAGGTAGAATGCCCCTGGGCTCCACCCTCAGACCCGCAAAAAAAATAAAAAAAAGAATAAAAGATAGTGCTAGGAGTGTAGTTTGTAGGTAGAATGTACCCTGGGTTCAATCCCCAGTACTGCAAAAATAAAAAATAAAAGTAAAATAAAATAGTCCTGTGGGTGTAGCTCAGAAGTAGAATGTCCCTGGGTTCAATACCTAGTAACACACACACCCCAAAAAAATTCAGAACCGTTGACCTGTAAAATGAACAAGGAATAACATTAGCATAATAGTTTATATTAATCAATATTTTGCAGCAAGTCTCTGAGATTATTTTACCCTCTAAATGTCCATAAATAAGGATATTGAGGAGCCAGGTGTGGTGGCACACACTTGTAATCCCAGCATTTGGGAGGCTGAGACAGGAGGATAACGGTTTGAGGACAGCCTCAGCTATTTAGTGAGGCCCTTTGCAACTCAGTGAGACCCTGTTTCAAAATAAAGAATAAAAAATAGGACTGGGGGTATAGCTTGGGGTAGATTGCCTCTGGGTTCCATCCCCCATACCACAAAAAAGAAAGAAAAAATCCAAATATAGTATTAAATAACATATGATGTATTATTATTTTGTGTGTGTGTGTATGGTACTAGGGGTAAAACCCAGGGGCCTTTCTACCTCCAGGCTATACTCCCAAACCTGTGTGTGTGTGTGTGTGTGTGTGTGTGTGTGTGTGTGTGTGTGTGGTACTAGGGATGGAACTCAGGGGCATTCTACCTCCGAGCTACACCCCCAGCCCTATTTTTTATTCTTTATTTTGAAACAGGGTCTCACTGAGTTGCTGAGGCTGTGAACCACAATCCTCCTGTCTCAGCCTCCAGAATGCTGGGATTACAAGCATGCACCACCATGCCCAGCTCCAGACCTATTTTTATATTTTGTTTGGAATCAGGGTCTCACTAAGTTGCTGAGAGCCTCACTAAGTAGCTGAGGCTGGCTTCGAACATGTGTGATCGTCCTGTCTCAGCCTCCCAAGCGCTGAGATTACAAGCATGTACCACCACCTTGCCCGGTACATATATGATGTATTATTAAATCCAAATGTATATAGTCAATAAAAGGTACAAGATGAGCCAGGTGTGGCAACACATGCTTGTAATCCCAATACTTGGGAGGCTGAGACAGGAGGATCAAAGGTTCAAAGCTAGCTTCAAGAACTTGGTGAGGCTCTCAGCAACCTAGTGAAACCCTATTTCCAAATAAAATATAAAATAGGTCTGGGAGTATAGCCCGGAGGTAGAAGGGTTTCCAGGAACCCCGGTACCACCAAAAAAAAAAAAAAAAAAAAAAAAAGGTACAAAATGGTGTGTATCACATGTACATGGCTTAACTTGTATAAATTTTATATATACATATATAGGTATATATCTTTATGTTTTTCTCAAAGAACACATAAGAACCTTTTTTTTTTTTTCAGTACTGGGGATTGAATCCAGGGGCATTCTATCTCTGCACTACACCCCCAGCCCTATTTTTTACTCTTTAATTTCAAATACGGTCTCACTAAATTGCAGAGGGACTCACTACGTATCTGGGGCTGGCCACGAACCTGTCTGTGATCCTCCTGTCTCAGCCTCCCAAATGCTGGGATTACAAGCATGCACCACAACACCTGGCTTGAAGCTGCATTTTATCACACTATATATATAACTAAAAAAGGTATATAACTAAAAATCTATACAACTAAAAAAATGTAATGTGTCTCCGTCAAAGATGGAGAAGAGTGGTTGACAAACATCACAGGTGGACCAGGTCACCGTAGTCACCAGCGACCATCCTACCATTGGTGGGTCACCATCTCCGCAGAAGTCACGTTGGGAAGAGGGAAAGCTGGTCCTCGATTCAGTCCCAGTGATGTGAACAGAATTGAGGACTTCCAGATAGCCTGGATAGATCCGGGGGGTGAAGAAAAGAAGACACTAACATTTGTTGACCACTTCTTATGTTCCAAGCAGTCTGGAAGGGTAGCTTAGAACACAGGTCTGGAATCGGAGTGCCTGAGGCTGAATCCTGAGCTCCCAATGACTGCCACGTGGCCCTGGACCAGCCACCCAACCTTTGGAGCTTCAACTTATTTACCTGTAAAATGGAGTGTTCACAGCTACTGCCTGGTAGGGTTGCTAGAGTTAAATGAGTTCAGAAGAAAATGTACTTAGAAACCTGGTGTGGTGGTGCACACTTGTAATCCCAGTACTTGGGAGGCTGAGACAGGAAGATCAAAGGTTCTCTGCCAACCTCAGGTACTTAGTGAGGCCCTCTGCAACTTAGTGAGGCCCTGTTTCAAAATAAAGAATGAAATAATAGGGCTGGGGGTGTAACTCTAAGGTAGAATGCCCTGGGTTCAAACCCTAGTACCAAATATATATATACTCAGAAGCTAGGCTTGATGGTGCACACCTGTGATCCCAGGACATGGAGGCTGAGACAGGAGGATCACAGTTTTGAGGACAGCCTCAGCTACTTAGTGAGATCCTGTTTCAAAACAAAATAGGGCTGAGAGTATAGTTTGAAAGTAGAATGCCCCTGGGTTCAATCCCTACTACCACACACACAAAAAAAAAGGCTTAAGGAGGTGCCTGGTACTAGGTGCTCACTGAATTGTGCTGTGTGGGGAGCCATTAAGGCTTTCCCCTAGGTTAATGTTTCTGACTCAGCTGACTGTCCTTTGCCCAGAGTCAACAAGGTTTGGGGTTATGGAAAGTTCAAAAAGGTCTGAGATAGGTCTGAGATCAGGTGGTGATGGCACGAGGGCATTGATCTGCCTGTAGTGTGTGTGCTTTGGATTTGGTCTTTATTGTATTCCGGTGGTGATGGCACAAGAATGTTGATTGACCTGTAGCTGTGTATAAATACCTCTGGAAAAACAAACCCAGCGTCGGCGCAATAAAGACGAGATTGACCCAGAGGTAGGCGTCAGCCAGGAGCGTCGGCGCAATAGGGAATACTGACCCAGGAACAGAGGTCAGCCAGTAGAGATAGTGGGCTGGCGGTCCCCCCACGTTAGAATTAAAAATTCTTCATCCTCATGCCTCTCTTCAGAACCCGCACTTTTGCCGGCTGCTCCGGCATTGCTGGAATGATAACTATTACTGTTACCGAGTGAACAACTCTTCTCCTTCCTCCTCTTCCTCCTCCCCCTCCTCCCCCAGGAAAGTGCAACAGAGCCAGGAAGGTGGGTCGTGGGTACTCACCTTCGATCTGGTCTGCACTGAACTCGATCTGTGGGGAGAGAAACAGAGCGGTGAGGGCGGGGCCTACCCAGCCTTCCTAGGGGAGTCTGGTCACCTCCTGCAGGCACTGCTGAGAAGGGGGAGACCACGGGCGGCGTGTAGAGCACCACCCCTGATCAACAGCCCACAGATGACAGGCTATAAAATAATGCAGCCTCCACAGCTCTCTCAGTACCCAGAGAGAAAGAGCAATCATCTAGATCACTCTAGATTGACAGTGACTCTCCCCCGAGATTCCTTTGCCAAAGGTAAATTCCTGCTGGAGGTGGTGGCACAGGCCTGTCATCCCAGCACTTGGGAGGCTGAGACAGGAGGAGCCCAGGTTGGAGGCCAGCCTCAGCAATTAGCAAGGCCCTCAGCAACATAGCAAGAGTGCTGGGTGTGTCGATCAGAGATAGAATGCCCCTAGGTTCAGTACCCACTACCTAAATAAAAGGTAAATTCCTCGTCTAGCCAGCCATAAAGTGCCCTCACTGTTACCCCTTCAGTCTCTCCCCAGTCCACCATCTGCTGAGGAGCAACACTCCTTCCCCCTTGGGTGCCCACCTCTCCCCACCCTCAGAACGACTCCTTCTCTACCTGATACTACCAGTCACCTCCTTCCATGAAACCTTCCCGCCCATCTTCCCACCAACTCCTTTAGCACATGCCCCTCTCAGACACTCAGAGCAGCGAAGGTGACTTGCGTAGCCCCTGACACTTGCAGATATTCTCTAGGCATGCCTTTTATTTGGACTCTGTCTCTTTGAAGCCAGGGTTCCTGTATGGCACAGATTTTTGTCGTTGTTTACTGAAATACTTTGGCACATAGTAGGCATGCATATGCCTACTGTGGTAGCTCTGAGGTAGAGTTCCCTTGAATTTCACTCCCAGTATCAAAGAAAAAAAGTTTAAGCCAGGCATGGTGTGCACGCTTGTAATCCCAGCATTCGGGAGGCTGAAACAGGAGGATCATGGTTGGCTGATATCTTCAGCTTCTTAGTGAGACCTTCTGCAATTCATTGAGACCCTGTTTCAAAATAAAGAGTAAAAAATAGGGCTGGAGGTGTAGCTCAGAGGTATAATGCCCTTGGGTTCCATCCCCAGTACCACAATTAAAAAAAAAAAGTTTAATGAACAAATTAATTGTGGGCTTTCTCCTGTATCATCCTTAAAGAAAAGGGAAGCAGTAAGCACCTTGTCCCTAAAATGCCACTTTCAGTTCACAAAGACCTAGCCAAGCCCAAGGAGCTACAAGAGACAGCCCAGAACCAGAATGCGTAGATAAGTATTATCTAGAAAGGCGCTGCTTCTCCAGCGTGCTGAGAACTGGATGGAGTTAGTGTTGTCTGCAGAAAGTGGATTTCTTCCGGCATACCAGGACTGCCACTCCTTAGGGTGGTGGTCATTCAGGAGAAAAAGCAAAATAGGTAACTTAGGCTGTCTCTGCTTCTCTAGCCTAAGATATCCAGCCACAGTGAAACTGAAGTGGAGCTGAGGACCCCGGGGATAGGACGCGCGTCACTCGGCCAGCTGGCCACCCAGCACACCGCAGAGGAGGCGCTGCTGGTGCCGCCCAGCGAGGGACAGCACTGGATCTGTTCAGCCTGCGGCCCCTGGGCCTTTCTCCCAGACATTTCTCAATAAGGCCTTATGCCTCAGGGGCTGCTGACTCTGGATATTCTGTTTTATCTCCAGTGCCTTAGGCATAACTGTGCTGTGGACTTGACACACCCATAATGCATAATCAATACTGAGTACAAAAGAAGGAATGGGAGGCTCTGAAAATGAGTAGCAATGACCAAACAGGAGACATCATTTGTGTGCGTGTGCGTGTGTTACTGGGAATGGCACCCAACCAATGGCCTTCTGCCTCTGGGCTACAATATTTTATTTTATTTTATTTTATTTTATTTTATTTTATTTTATGGTACTCAGGGGCATTCTACCTCCAAGCTACACCCCCAGCCCTGTATTTTTTTTTTTTTTTTTTTTTGGTGGTACTGGGGTTCCTGGAAGCCCTTCTACCTCCGGGCTACACTCCCAGACCTCTTTTTACATTTTATATTTGGAAACAGGGTCTCCTAAGCCAGCGCGCACGGCTGGCTTCGAACCTGTGCAATCCTCCTGTCTCTGCCTCCCAAGCGCGGGGATTACAAGTGTGCGCCACCACGCCCGGCCTTTATTTTTTTATTTAAAATACAGTCTAGCTGGGCATGGTGGCGCACGCTTGTAATCCCAGCATTCGGGAGGCTGAGACCTGAGGATTGCGGTTCGCGGACAGCCTCAGCTACTACTTCGTGAGGCCCTCTGCAACTTAGTGAGACCCTGTTTCAAAATAAAGAATAAAAAATAGGGCAGGGGATGTAGCTCAGAGGTCAAATGCCCCTGGGTTCCATCCCCAGACCTGCAAAAGTAAATAAATAAATAAATAAATAAATAAATAAATAAATAAAACAAGGTCTTTCTAGACTCACTACTTGCTGAGGCTGTCTTCAAACCTGAGATCTTCCTCTCAGCCTCCCAAGTACTGGGATTACAGGCCTGTGTCACCATAACTGAGCTTATTTTATTTTTTATTTGGAGGGTCTTACTAAATTGCTATGAGCCTTACTAAGTTGCTGAGACTGGTTTCAAATCTGCAACCTCCTGTCTCAGCTTCCCATGTACTGGGATTGAGATTACAGGCATGTACCACCATGCCTGGCTCGGAAGCAACATTTTTATCAGAATTTTTTTTGAACTAGTAATTGAACACAGAAGCATTCTACCTCTGAGCTATACCCCAGACCTATTTTATTTTTTATTTTATTTATTTATTTATTTATTTTTGTATGTGTGGTACTGGGGGTTGAACCCAGGGGCATTCTACCCCTGAGTTATACCTCTAGTCCTATTTTTTTCTTTTTCTTTTGTGGAATGTGGAACCAGGGCTTTTCTACCTCCAGGCTATACTCCCGGACCTATTTTATACTTTATTTGGAAAGAGGGTCTCAGTAAGTTGCTGAGAGCCTCACTAAGTAGCTGAGGCTGACTTCAAACCTGTGGGATCCTCCTGACTCAGCCTCCCAAGCACTGGGATTACAAGCCTGCGTGCGTGACCACGCCCCACGCCCGGCTCTTTATTCTTTATTTTGAAATAGTGTCTCACTAAGTTGTGGAGGGCCTCACTAAGTAACTGAAACTGGCCACAAATCTGTGATCCTAGTACTTGGATTACAGGTGTGCACCACCATGCCCGGCTTTGTTTTATTTTATTTATATATTTGTTTATTGTACTGTGGATTAAACCCAGGTCATTCTACCTGCGAGTTACACCCCCATCCCTATTTTATTCTTACTTTGAAACAGGGTCTCACTAGGCAGTTCTCAAACCTGCAATCCTCAGCCTCCCAAGTTCTGGGATTACAGGTGAGCATCATCGATGTCCAGCTTTTATCAGAATCTTGTCTGTCATGTTGTGGTCCTCCCCCGGCCCCACCCCGCCCTGGAGCCCCTTGTCAAGTGCGAGCATTCCCAGTCCCTGTGCTGCCTGTGCTGTGCCCACCCTTCTCCTCAATTCCCAGAGCTGACTTCCATAAGGGTCCCTGGAGGTGGCTGTCCTGAGCTCCAGGAGGGGTGGGGAGGGGGCCGCACAAGGTCAGGGAGGAAACCATCTATGCCCAAATATGGATTTTGCCAAATGTGGGTTTGAGGCCAGTGGTGAAGAAGTTAAATGGAGTAGAGGATGCTCTGCATTAACTCTGAGAAAAGGGTGTGATTTGCTGATCCCCAGATGCCAGGCAGCAGGCTTGATGCTTTCTCAGAACAAATCAGAAGCCAGGGCAAGAAGGGCTCTCATGGGGCAGAGGGCCAGCTTCTCCTGCCGGGGCCCAGCCCATAGACAGAGCACATGATGCACAAAGCCTTCAGGCACTTTCAAGGGCTCACACTAGCCTCAGTTTCCCCAGAAGGAGCCATAACCAAGCCCGGGGAGTGGGGCACCTGCCTCCATCTCTTGGTCAAGCTGGTTCTGCCTAGCTCCTGCCTCTTGCCTCTTGTGGGATTACTGTGGCTCAACCCAAGGTCCTTGGCATGGTGGTAATGTCAGGTATCCCTGCTGTGGGTGCTGGAAATCCTGAGAAGGCAGGAGGGCCACGTGAGCAGAGCCCTGAGTCTAGATTCCCTGCCTGTTTGTCACAAAACCTGGTCCTGTGCTTTTGATTTTTGGTGAACCCAGGGGCACTCTACCTCCAAGCTCCACCCACCCCCTCGGCATTATTTGGACCAGGTTCTCACTAAGTGGCAGAGGGTCTCACTAAGGTGCTGAGACTGGCCTGCAACCTGCCATTCTCCCGTCTCAGCTTTCCAAGTACTGGGATTGATTACAAGTGTGTACCACCAGGCCCAGCCTTGTGCTATTATTTTGACCTGATTCTTCATCACCCTCAGGCCTGCCCCAAGGCTGAGATCCCCAGGGGCCTTCCACTCCCAGCCTGTTATTAATAGTACTTCATTCCAGAAGCCACCCGACCTCTCCCATTCTGGTGCCAAGGCTTAAAACCTCTCCTCTCTGGAGGCTTCGAACCCCTCCCCTTTTGGCCCACCCCCTCCCCGGTCATTCTTTCAGCAGCTGGGCTGGATAGCTGGGAGTCCAAGCATGACTGAGTCAGCCAGAAGAAGCCAGGGAACTCCAGGGAGAGGAGCGATCCAGGAAGAACGGGGCTGGGCAGGGAGGGAACCGAGCTGGGGAGGCAGAGGGAAGTGGCCTGGCTCCTCTGGGCTCAGGGAGGGCCCCAGCTGGGTTGGGCCAGGTCTGCTGCAAACTGCAGACAGTAGTCCAGGATGAGGCCACAAACAAAGGGCCCATCTGGGTAAAAAAGAAAAGAGGAACCTAGGCGTGTGTGTGTGTGTGTGTGTGTGTGTGTGTGTGTGTGTGTGTGTGTTTTACCCCGGGGGCATTCTACCTCTGAGCTTCATCTCCAACCCATTTTTTTGGGGGGGGAAGCAGTACTGGGGATTGAACCCTGGAGTGTTCTACCTCTGAGCTCTTCCCTTCAGCCCTATTTTTTGTTCTTTACTTTGAATCAGAAGCTCACTAAGTTTCAGAGGGCCTCACAGAGTTGCTGAGGCTGGTCTCGAACCTGCAATCCTGCTGCCTCAGCCTCCCAAGTACTGGAATTACAAGGGTGCACCACCATGCCCGGCTCCTATTTTGGTTTTTATCTGGGGTTTCAGTAAGTTGCTGGGGGCCTCGCTAAATTGCTGAGGCTGGCCGTGATCCTCCCTTCTCAGCCTCCCAAGTACTGGATCACAGGCGCGCACCACCTGGCTCCCAGGCTCCCCTTACCTCATCTACTGCCCCCTCCACACCCCATCTACAGTGTTTGTGAAGAAGGTCTTTCCCAGGCCCCCACACAGACATCATCCTCCCCAGCTGCTTAGCTCTCCTGGCAACTCTCTCTGTGTGTCTGTTCTCCATAAAGGTATCATACCAGGTAGGAAAAGATCAGGCTGTGGTGGCCCTCAAAGCCCCTTAAAAAACATCACGCAGTGGTTGGCTGTACCTCCCACCATTCCTGACTCTGCTGGGCAAATGCGAGACGCCAGGCAAGGCTTCCTCGGATGCGGCAGCATCCTGCTCTTAAGGGGGGAGGCCTAGGACCCAAAAGCCCTCATCAGCCCCATCCAGTGCTGCTCTGCTGGCCCTGGAGGCTGTGGTCCGGGGCACGGACCCCACAGTCCTCACCCTGACCTGGCCTCTGTGAAGTAGCTCTGTACCTCCAGGGCAAATAGGATCCCGGTTGTCACCCCACCCTCCTGCCAGCTCAGCTGCACTCACCTTCACACTCTTGGGGTCAAAGGCAGGTTCTTTGGGGGCCTCAGGAGCTGCGGCCGGCGCCGGGGCAGGGGCTGCGGCGGGCTTGGCCGCCTCCTTCTTGGGCTCGGGCTTTTTGGGAGGCATGTTGTCCTGTTGGGATCTTCCGTGGATGCGTGGATGCGGGACCTGAGGAGGAAGCGAAGGATGCGGCTCCTGAGAGAGAAGGCAGGAGACTGGGCTGCCTCCCTCCATTTTTATCCTGGGCAGAAGCCCCCACAGAGGGGGTGGGTGACAGCAAGAGCAACTGTGCTGACTATAAAAGGAAGAGACGGCAGCAGGGTACAGCTGACAACTGTGTATTGTCACTAGGTCTGGGGCCAGCGGCCCCCTCCCCCGACACACACCTCACTCCTCAGGGCCACCATCTCTGGGCCAGGCTGACCCCTTCCTGCCTATCGGTGGACACTCAGAGGGGCCAGGGAACAGACCCCCTTCAACATGCCAGAGGCGCCAGAGAGATGAGCTGACCCCAGCAGCTGATAACCCTCACACAAAGCCCAGGGCACAGGCGGCTTTTTTTAGCCCCTCCTGAGCAGAGGCAGACAACTTTATATTCCTTTTAAGCCAAGATTTTTTAAGCTGAGAGCCCGCTGGGCCCTGTGCTCAGCAACCGCGGGTCCTGCCAACCTCACTGTCCTAAGCCCTCCCCCTCTGCAGGATGCAGTCCTCCACTCTCCAGAGCAGTCGTCCCAGGCACACCCCAAGCCCCAGGTCCCCCAGGACCTGCCCTCCCTCTCCCGCCTCCCTTCACCACCCACAGTCATTCATTCAACAAGTACTGACTGCTGTGTCCAGGGGACATAGGTAAGAAGCAGAGGAACAGTAGAAAGTCAGGAGTGGAAGGCCAGAAAACTTGGGATTAAGGTTTTTTGTTTTTGTTTTTGTTTTTATTTTGTTTGTTTGGTGCTGGGGAGTGAACCCCGAGGCATTCTATCTCTGAGCTACTACCCTGGCCCCATTTTATTTTTTTATTTTGAAACAGGGTCTCACTAAGTTGTGGTAGGCCTCGCTAAGTGGCTGAGGCTGGCTGTGAACCTGTCATCCTCCTGTCTCAGCCTCCCAAGTACTAAGATTATAGGTGTGCACTACCATGTCCAATTGGGATTTAATTTTTACTCTACCTCTAACTCATTCTGTACCCTCTGGACAGTGTACGATGTGTGCCCACACACAGGTACGCGTTCATGCAGTATTTACTGTGTGTCAAGCACTGTTAAGCACCATTCCTGTAAATTCTCATTAAAACTTCATAATCCTATAAGGTAGATACTATTCCCATTTTAGACATGTGGAGATGGAGTCTAAAAATGGTTGAAAAACTTGGCCAAGGTCATTCAGCTATGAGCTAGGATTAGAACCCAGGTAGGTGTGTACTTTAATCATTTATATTATCTTTCCATTTACGTGGGAGAAAGGTGTACATGTTTGTGTATTCATCAGAAAGGTCAGGAAGGTTCAGCTGTTAACAGGAGACACGCCCTGGGAACTTAGGGGATGAGGGCAGAAGCGTGACAGCAATTTGTAGATTTTTGCTTTTTCGCTTCCTATATTAATGGAAAATTTTGGTAAACACAAAAAATTTTTTACTGCCAGGTGTGGTAACACACGCTTGTAATCCCACTACTTGGGAGGCAGAAAGAAACAGGAGGATGACAGGTTTGCAGCCAGCCTCGGCTACTTAGTGAGGTCCTCCGCAAGACCCTGTTTCAAAATGAAGAATAAAAAATCAGGCTGTAGGTGTAGCTTGGAGGTAGAATGCCCCTGAGTTCCATCCCCAGTACTGGAAAAAAAATCTTATAAGTAAATATGTACTGTTTTTGCTTTTAAAAATGTTCAAAATAGCCAGGCATGGTGGTGCACACTTGTAATCCCAGCATTCAGGAAGCTGAAACAGGAGGATCGTGGTTTTTGGCCAGCCTCAGCTACTTAGGCCCTTTGCAACTCAATGAGACCTTCTTTCAAAATAAAGAATTTAAAAAAAAAAAATAGGGCTGGAGTGTAGCTTGAAGGTAGAATGGCCCTGGGTTCCATCCCTAGTACTTCAGGGGGGGAAAAAATGTTCAAAATAAAATATTCAGCTGCTCTGTAGAATTCTGAGGAAAAAGAGGAACAAACCTGAGATAGGCAGTTAAGTCGCTCCGCCTTTCCAGGCCCGGTTTCCTGGCCTGTGAGCAAAATCAGTGACTGCAGAACACCCGGTCCCTGCTGGCTCCTAAACCTACAATTGTAGGCGCCTTGGAACCCACATCTGCCTGTCCCAGGCTCGCTGTCCCAGATCATTACTTGCAGAGCCAAAAGGGCCCTTAGAAGTTGGTCTTGTCCCGTCCTAGTTTACAGGTAAGGAATCCAAGCCTAGGGAACTTTTTGAGCTACCTCAAGACACTTAGCTCTGCAGAGGTGGCTCTGGGCCAGGGTGTGTGTGTGTGTGTGTGTGTGTGTGTGTGTGTGTGCGCGCGCGCGCGTGTGTGCGTGTATGTTTGTGTGTGTACTGGGGATTGACCCCAGAGACATTCTACCTCCAAGCTACACCCCCAGCCCTTTTATTTATATATATATATGCAGTATTTACTGCGTGTCAAGCACTGTTAAGCACCATTCCTGTAAATTCTCATTAAAACTTCATAATCCTATAAGTTAGATACTATTCCCATTTTAGACATGTGGAGATGGAGTCTAAAAGTGGTTGAACAACTTTTAGTTATTTAGTGGTTGAATATATATATATATATATATATATATATATATATATATATATATACGGTTTTGTGTGGGGGGGTACTGGGGTTCCTGGAAACCCTTCTACATCTGGGCTACACTCCCAGACCTATTTTTTTTTATATTTTTATTTGGAAACAGGGTCTCCCAAGCCAGCGTGGCTGGCTTCAAACCTGCGTGATCCTCCTGTCTCTGCCTCACAAGCACGGGGATTACAAGCATGCACCACCACGCCTGGCTTTATTTTATATTTTGAAACAGGACCTTGCTAAGTTGCTGAGATTGATCTCCCACCAGCTATCCTCCTGTCTCAGCCTCCCACATACTGGGATCACAGGCACGGGCCACCACACCTGGCTTGGGCCTGGTACTTCTGGATTCCAGACTGCAATACTCTCTTACACCACACTTTCCCTCCCTTGACTTGTACACACAAACTGCTCATGAGTAGAAAATCCTTCGAAAGCAACTGAGGCAGAAGCCAGGCATGGTGGCACACACTTATAACCCCAGTATTTGGGAGGCTGATGCAGGAGGATCCCAGGTTCAAGGACAGCCTCAGCAACTTAGTGAGGCTCTTGGCAATTTAGGGAAAACTTTTTCAAAAATAAAAAATAAGGCTGGGGTGTAGCTTAGAGGTAGAATACCCCTGGGTACACTCCTCCGTATCACAAAAATATAATAAAATTAAATGAAAATTTAAAAAGTAAAAAGGAACTAGGCATGGTGGCACACCCTTGTAATCCCCGCACTTGGGAGTCTGAGACAGGAGGATCGCACAGGTTCGAAGCCAGCCTCAGCTACTTAGGGAGGCTCTCAGCAACTTAATGAGACCCTGTTTCCAAATAAAATATAAAATAGGTCTGGGAGTGTAGCCCAGGGATAGAAAGCCCCTGGGTTCCATCCCTAGTACCAAAAAAAAAATGTAAAAAGGGCTGGAGGTGTAGGTCAGAGGTAGAACACCCCTGAGTTCAATGCTCAGTACCAAAAAAATAAAAAGGAGCCAGCCATGGTGGCGCATGCTTGTGATCCCAGCATTTGGGCAGCTGAGACAGGAGGATCGTGGTTCACAAACAGCCTCTACTACTTAGTGAGGCCCTTTGCAACTCAGGGAAGCCTTGTTTCAAAATAAAAAATAAAAAACAGGGCCAGGCCAGGGGTATAGCTCGGAGGTAGAATGCCTCTGGGTTCCATCCCAAATACCACAAAAAAGAAAGGAAGGACAGAAGGAAGGAAGGAAGGAGAAAAGTAATGGACAAGGCAGGAAAAGGGCTACTTCTCAGTTCACCTTTCCCCCCATCTTTCTTCCTCCTCCTTCCTTTTTGCACATCAAACCTGCCCTTGTACCTCTACTTGCATCCATTCCTTTCCCTGACTTCATTCGCAGGGGACTGGGAGCCCCCTCCTTGCTCTCTGCTCCCCTACATCCCTTCCTGGACCAGGTGCCTGTGGGTTTCTGGGGAGACCCACAACCCGAGATTTCTACAGAAGCTTGTGGGAAGCGGCACGCCGGGAGCTGGACGACCCAGATAGGCGCCCGGCTTCACTGGCTACTTCGCCTCTCTGGGCCTCAGCTTGCTCATCTCTAAGGCAAAAGAAAATCAGGAGCTTTCAGAAAATGTTCAACAGAATCAAGCCTAAGGTTCCACAGACAGGCTTCTGGCTGCAGAGCATGTAGGCTCGCTGCCGTGCCCGAAACAGCCCCCTTTTGGGGGTCCATGGTCATTTTCAAAGAAATAGCTCCATGGCTTTTAAATTTTAAATAACCACTGAATAAAATGCTCTCATGTGCCCCCTTCCAGTAAAAGAAAGAACACACACACACACACACACACACACACACACACACAGTCGTTCTAGTCATTCTAGAAAGAAGCATGATTCTCAAAAGAGACCTGGGAGGTTGTTTTTATCTTTTCTTTCCTTTAAAAAAAAAACTCTAGAGAAGCAAAAATATCAAGTCTGCATGGAAACAGAGCTGTGAGGTGAGCTGAGAAAGATCAGTGGGGCTCTGGGGCCCTCCAAAAATAGGGAGAGTGGAGGCTTCCGGCAGGCAGACTGTCTGAAAGCTGGCTTTACCACTCCCTAATCGGGGGTGAGAACCCTCAGGACCTTAACAGCAAACATCTCCTTCCCAAGTGGTCATGAGATTCGTGAGCAATAACGTGAGGTGCTAAAAACAGCCCCTGGCACAAGGAAATGTCCATTCCCCCTCCTCCTCCTCCTCCTCCTCCTCCTCCTCCTCCTCCATCATCATTGTCATCGTCTTCTTCTCCCCCCTCCTCCTCCATCGTCTTCGTCGTCGTCGTAGTCTTCTTCTTCTTCTCCTCCTCCTCCTCCTCCTCCTTCTCCTCCCCCTCCTCCTCCATCTTCTTTGTCTTCTTCCTCCTCCTCCTCCTCCCCCTCCCCCTCCTCCTCCTCCTCCTCCTCCATCATCATTGTCATCGTCTTCTTCATCTTCTTCTTCTCCCCCCTCCTCCTCCATTGTCATCTTCTTCTTCTTCTTCTTCTTCTTCTTCTTCTTCTTCTTCTCCTCCTCCTCCTCCTCCTCCTCCTCCTCCTCCTCCATCATCATTGTCATCGTCTTCTTCATCTTCTTCTTCTCCCCCCTCCTCCTCCATTGTCATCGTCGTCGTCGTCGTCGTCTTCTTCTTCTTCTTCTTCTTCTTCTTCTTCTTCTTCTTCTTCTTCTTCTCCTCCTCCTCCTCCTCCTCCTCCTCCTCCTCCCTCCTCCTCCGTCGTCGTCGTCGTCTTCTTCTTCTTCTCCTCCTCCTCCTCCTCCTCCTCCTGATTCTTCTTCTTCTTTCTTGTGGTACTGGGGATGAAACTCAGGGGCATTTCTACCTCTGAACTACACCCCAGACCTATTTTATTTTTTATTTGGAAACAGGGTCTCACTAAGTTGCTGAGACTGGCTTTGAACCTGTGTCCTCCTACCTCAGCCTCCCAAGTACTGGGTTTACAAGCCTGCACCACCATGCCTGGCTCCTCCTTTGCTTCTCCAGGCCCGCAGAGCCAGAGGCATAGTCAGGCTGCTAGGATTTCCCTAAAGGAACTCCTGGAGAGGAGTCTACATGAGGGAGAGATGAGGAAGGGGGACAGTGGTTAAAGGGATTGTGAAGTGCCAGTGTAGGAATGAGGAAGAGGTGGAAAGGAATGGCAGAGGGGGCAGGGCATGAAATATTTGTGGTCCAGACAGCATGTGCAGGTCGCTTGGGGTCAGGAGGCTGCCTGTCAGGGAACACTCAGAAGAGCAGCCTACCTGCCTGAAACCTCAGGCCACAGGAACCTCAAGGGGAAATCAGTTTCTGATTCTCTTTCAGCAATCTCAGGAAAAAAAGTGCCCAGCACCTCAGAAGCAACTAGAAGAAAGCTGAGGTTTCAAGGCAAGAGTCAGGCATCCATGTCCAGGTAGGGAGTCTAAGATGGTGGCACACATCTACTATCCCAATACTTGGGAGGCTGATACAAGAATAATCAGGGGTTTGAGGCCAGTCTTAGCAACATTATCAGCAACCTAGGGAGATCCTGTTTCAAAACAAAAAATAAAAAGGGCTGGGGGTTTGGCTTGGAGGTAGAACGTCCCTGGATTCAATCATCAGTACAAAAGAAAATAAAAACCAGAAAAAAGAATCCAGATGGGGGACACTGGCCTGGTTTGGATGAAAACTCATGATACCCACATTTCACTGGAGCCCAGCAACTGTGGAGGTTTCACCTTCTCATGCTCCTCTTCTGTGTCCTGATCACTGACTGTGACATTCACATCTCATCTATCTTGAGTATCCTTCACAGTGCCTACAATAGGAACATACCACACTGGCCAATCAGAGAAAAGGATAAGGAGAAGATGCAGAAGTGTGAAGAGACAAGTATAGCAGTGGGTGCTGGCGGCCTGACAGCCGCCTCTGGGAAGCATCTCGTGGTGCCTGAGCCAGGAGCGCCCCCCCCCAAATGCTCCCACTGGAAGGACTTCAACTTCAGAGGATTGAAAAGGCAGGATAGAATTTCCCACCAACAAGTTTATATCAGATGTCAAATCTGGAGACACATGCAGAGAGCTGACATCAGTCCTCCTCTGGCCACCTCCATTACCTCTAACCACAGAGCCCGCTGCCTGGGGTTGGATGCTGCTGACCGCTGGCCTGGCTGTGAATGTTCTGTCCTTGTCCCCCTCCCCCCTCCCCCCTCAGTTTCTCAGAAGCCTGGACAGGGCGCGAAATGCCTTAGTCAACACTGCACTCACAAATCCCAGGCAGGACAATGGGTAATTTGGGCTTTATTGCAAGGCTGAGGTTAAACAGGCCCATGAGGCCAAGCATGGTGGCACATGCCTATAATCCCAGTATTTGGGAAGCTGAGAAAGATTTGCAGATTTGAGGGGAGTCTCAGCCATGTAGCAAGACTCTCAGCTACCTAGCAAGAACCAATTTTAAAACAAAACCTAAAAGGGGGGCCAGAGTGGTGATGCACACCTGTAATCTCAATACTTGGGAGGCTGAGACAGGAGGGTTGCAGGTTTGAAGTCAGCCTCAACAATTTAGTAAAATTAGCAACAGGAGGTCTTGGGATATAGTTCTGAGGTAGAGTGCCCTTGAGTTCAATCCCTAGTATGTATGTATGTATGTATGTATGTATACACATATATATACACATATATATACACATATATGTGCATATATATGTCAAATAGCCTTCTCCTAAGGCTACTTTCATGGGGCAGGGTGTGAGGCCCTGACATGAGGAGTTGTTTTGTGAGGTCGGGCCTGACTGATTTAGGAGTTCTGAAGGCTAGGGTTCTCAGTTGTAAGGTTCATCCACCCCCAAACTGTACCACCCCACCCCTAACCAATGGCACAGGTATGTACTGTTGGACAGAGCAACCCATAAATCCAAAGACAAAGTAGTAAGACAGGTGAGAAGCAAACTAAGTCAAAAGATACAATTAAGCTGGGTATGGTGACCCATGCTTGTAATCCCAGTACTTGGGAGGCTGAGACAGGAAGATGGAAGGTTCACAGCCAGCCTCAGCTACTTAGTGAGGCCCTCTGCAATTTAGTGAGACCCTTTTTTAAAACAAAAAAGAAGGAGCCAGGCCGTGGTGGCGCACGCTTGTAATCCCTGCGCTTGGGAGGCTGAGACAGGAGGATCGCACAGGTTCGAAGCCAGCCTCAGCTACTTAGTGAGGCTCTCAGCAATTTAGTGAAACCCTGTTTCCAAATAAAATATAAAATAGGTCTGGGGATATAGCCTGGAGGTAGAAAGCCTCTGGGTTCCACCCCCAGTACCACAAAAAAATAAATAAATAAAAATTAAAAAAAGAAGGGGGGTGGTGAATTGGCTCAGACCACCCTCCCCCCATGCCATTCTGGCATGGGGCTGTAACTATTTTCTGTATTTCTATCTTTTTAATAAAAACTTCTTTAAATCTTCAAAAAGAAAAGAAAAGAAAAGCCAGGCGTGGTGGTGCATGCTTGTAATTTCCACACTGGGGAGGCTGTGCCGGAGCCAGCCAGCAAGAGTAGGGGTTCTGAAGTGAGGTGTGAGGATGAAGAGTTTTTAACCCTAACATGGGGGAGCCGCCAGCCTACTATCTCTACTGGTCGACCCCTGTTCGTGGGTCAATATTTCCTACAGGTCGACGACTATGCCTGGGTCAGTATTCTCTATTGCGCAGACACTCCTGGCCAACGCAGCTTCTGGGTCAATCTCGTCTTTATTGCGCCGACACCAACTTTGTTTTTCCAGAGGTATTTATACACAGCTACAGGTCAATCAACATTCTCATGCTACCACCACCAGAATACAATACAGACCAATACAAAACACATCATTACAGATAGGTCAATCAGTACCGTCGTGTCATCACCACCTGATCCTCTCTCAGACCTCTGAACTTTCCATAACCCCAAACCTTGTTGACTCTGGGCGAAGGACAATCAGCTAAGTCAGAGACGCCAATCTAGGGGAAGGCCTTAATGGCTCCCAACAAGGCTGAGCCAGGAGGATCGCACAGGTTCGAAGCCAGCCTCAGCTATTTAGTGAGGCTCTCAGAAACTTAGTGAGACCCTGATTCCAAATAAAGTATAAAATAGGTCTGGGAATATAGCCCGGAGGTAGAAAGCCCCTGGGTTCCACCCCTAGTACCACAAAAAATAAATAAATAAATAAATAAATAAATAAATAGAGCCAGGCGTGGTGGTGCATGCTTGTAATCCCAGAGCTTGGGAGGCTGAGACAGGAGGATTACAGGTTCAAAGTCAGCCTCAGAAGCTTTGTGAGGCTCTCAGCAACTTAAGGAGACCCTGTTTCCAAAGAAAAAATAAAATAAGGCTAGGGGTATAGTCCAGATGTAGAAGGCCCATGGGTTCCATTCCCAGTACAAAAAATGAATAAATAAATAGCCAGATGTGGTGGCACACGCTCATGATCCCAGCATTTGGGAGGCTGAGACAGGAGGATCACATTTTGAGGACAGCCTCAGCTACTTAGTGAGGCCCTTCGCAACTCAGTGAGACCCTGTTTCAAAATAAAGAATAAAAAATAAGGCTGGGGGTTTTAGCTCAGAGGTAAATGCCCCTGGGTTCCATCCTCAGTACTGCAAATAAATAAATATAAATAAATAAATAAGTGGAGCCTGGTAACCACGCTAAAACAGATCAAGGAAAATATCACAAGAGTTAATGAATTTTCTTAACTTGGACATGTGTATTTTGAAACCAATGTGCTTTCCTTCAAGGTCAAATCACTGTGTGTGTGTGTCACTGGGGATGAAACCCAGAGGCATTCTACCTCCGAGCTGTACCCCCAGCCCTATTTTACTATTTTATTCTTATTTTGAAACAGGGCCTTACTAAGTTGCTGAGACTAGCCGTGACACTGTGATCCTCTTGTTAGGCTCAGCCTCCCAAGTCCTGGAATTACGAGCATGCACCACCATGCCTGGCTCAAATGAATCTTCCTAAAATTAATAAAGCAGGCTCGTCAATTTGCCTGTAAATAGTAAAGGAAAATAATTTTTGATACTAGATTTTTCTTTTTTTGTACTGGAGATTGAACCCAGAGGCTTTCTTCCTGTGATCTGCATCCTCTTATTATTTACTTTGAAACAAGGTCTTGCTAAGTTGCTGAGACTGGCCTCAAACCTGTGGTCCTTTTGTCTCAGCCTTCCCAGTGGTAGGATTACAGGTTTGCATCACCATGCCTGGCACTGGAAAACTTTTAAGTATGCCTGGAACAACTTAGGCATAGGAACTTACTTTTTCAATTGTGAATTTTACAATATCTAAATAAAGGTTAAATATTTCTGATGAAAATTTAGAATCTAAATTGAGATTTTTCTATAAGAGCGAAGTATACATTGGATTTTAAGCACTTAGTACAAAAAAAAGAATAATAGATCTAGAACCAGGCATGATGGCACACACTTGTAAACCTAGTACTTGGGAGGCTGAGACAGGAGGATCACAGGTTCATGGCTAGCCTCAGCTACTCAGTAATATCCTGTTTCCAAATAAAATATAAAAGCGGGGCTTGGTGGCACATGCTTGTAATCCCAGCATTTGAGAGGCTGAGACGGGAGGATCATGGTTTGTGGACAGCCTCAGCTACTACTTAGTGAGGCCCTTTGCAACTCAGTGAGACCCTGTTTCAAAATAAAGAATAAAAGCTGGGCGTGGTGGCGCTGAGGCCCTTGAGTCCCTAAAATTCAAAGGTAAAGGCAAAAAGGAAGTGGAAACATTAGACACCTTTCTAAATTTCAAAACTGGGTGTGGTGGCACACACCTGTAATCCCAGGGGTTGGGACTCTAAAACAGGAGGATCGCAGGTTTGAGTACAGCGTCAGCAACTTAATGAGAGACTCAGCAACTTAGCAAGGCCTTCCACAACTTGGTGAGACTCTGTTTCAAGATGAAAATAAAATAGGAGCCGGGCATGGTGGTGCATGCTTGTAATCCCAGTACTTGGGAGGCTGAGACAGGAGGATTACAGGTTCGCAGCCAGCCTCAGCTACTTAGTGAGGCCCTCTGCAATTTAGCGAGACCCTGTTTCAAAATAAAGGATAAAAATAGGGCTGGAGGAGCTGTGTGTTGGTGGCGCACGCTTGTAATCCCAGCATTTGGGAGGCTGAGACAGGAGGATCGTGGTTCGTGCACAGCCTCAACTACTTAGTAAGGTCCTTTGCAACTCAGTGAGACCCTGATTCAAAATAAAGAATAAAAAATAGGGCTGGGGGTGTAGCTTGAAGGTAGGATGCACCTGAGTTCCGCCCCCAGTGCCGCAAAAAATATATATATGTATATGTGTGTGTGTGTGTGTGTGTGTGTGTGTGTGTGTGTAGCTAGGGTATAGCCCAGAGGTACAATGGCCCTGGGTTCCATCCCCTGTAGCACACTGAAAACTTTAAGGAGCACGACAGCAGTAGCGCTCAGCACACTTTAACTCATCCCCTCTAACTCCCTTTCCTGGACTGCCCCTCGGAGGTGGGGACTGGGCTACCTCAACGCTCAGCTGCAATGGCTGCATCCCACTCGGTGCTGCAATCCAGGTAGTGCCGCTGAGTGACTTCTCTGCGAACGGAATCCTGCAAGGAGGATGCCAGGAGGCCCAGCAACAGGAAGGTCAGAGTCAGCCTCAGCGGCCACAGCACAAGCCAGGCGGCAAGGCAGCTGCGCTGGGCAAAGCCATTTACTGTCACAAAGTAGAGAGAGCAAGTCATAACCTCACCGGTCATCCACCCTGTGTTCTCCCAGGTGAGCTGCCAGCTGCAGGGCCCTCCAGAGACCCAGAGAGAGGTGACTTGCCTGGTGTCACACTGCGAGTCATGGCAGAGCAGGCCTGCGATCAGAACTCAGAACACTACCCTCAGCAACTGAGGGGGTCGGCTCCCTAGGAGATAAGGAAGCTAGAGAAAGCATGGCCCCGCGAGACTGTGAAAGACCCTGGGAGACTGCCGCCCACAGCATGGGTCATCTCTGTAAGGAAAATGAGATGCATCCGGGCTACCCCCCCATCTCTGTTTTTTTATTCTTTTTTGGTGGTACGGGGAATGGAACCCAGGGGCCTTCTACCACTGGGCTACACTCACAGACCTATTTTGTATTTTATTTGGAAACAGGGAAGGTCTCACTAAGTTGCTGAGAGCCTCACTAAATAGCTGAAGCTGGCTCCGAATCTGTTTGATCCTCCTGTCTCAACCTCCCAAACTACTGGGATTACAAGCGTGCAGGCTGTATTATTTATTTATTTATTTATTTATTTATTTATTTATTTATTGGTGGTACTGGGGTTCCTGGAAACCCTTCTACCTCCGGGCTACACTCCCAGACCTATTTTATATTTTTATTTGGAAACAGGGTCTCTTAAGCCAGCGTGGCTTGCTTCAAACCTGCGTGATCCTCCTGTCTGCCTCCCAAGCGTGGGGATTACAAGTGTGCGCCACCACGCCTGGGTTTTTTTTTTTTTTTTTTTTTTTTTTTAAGCAGAGTCTCACTAAATTCCTGAGGCTGTCCTCAAAATGGCAATCCTCCTGTCTCAGCCTCCCAAGTACTGGGATTAAAATCATGCACCACCATGCCTGGCTTATTCTTTATTTTGAAACAAGGTCTCACTAAATTTTGCAGGGTCTCACAAAGTAGCTGAGGCTGGCTGCGAACCGTGATCCTCCTGTCTCAGCCTCCATAGTACTGGGATTATAAGCATGTGCCACCATGCCTGGATGAGGATGTGCTAAAAAATTCTGTCTAGGTTTCCCTCTTCACCAACTTCCTCTTTGGCTTCCTGAATTCTGACTTCCTCTCTAGCACTAGCGACTTGTGTTACAGTGACTTCC
This sequence comes from Muscardinus avellanarius, assembly GCF_963383645.1. Taxonomy (NCBI): domain Eukaryota; kingdom Metazoa; phylum Chordata; class Mammalia; order Rodentia; family Gliridae; genus Muscardinus; species Muscardinus avellanarius. Next base: position 56,312,446 of record NC_137802.1, on the reverse strand, counting down.
CTGTGGTCTGTCTCTGGGCGTCTCTGTAGCACTTACATCCCCAAAGCCACTGACCTTCCTCTCCTCTCTATCATCTGGAGAGGATTCCCACCAAAAAAGAAGTTCTTTGTTTCTCCCTCCTCTAACAAGGTTCTAAGCAGACCTTATTTTTCTCTCAATAAATTACAGAGCAATAGATTAAGCACAGATTATATTCCAGTCTGAGTATATACCATAGTTGCTTTGAATAAACTTTGTTTCAAATAAATTTGGGTGCTAGGGGATAAGCTAGGCTTAAGATAATACAGTCAAGCCAGGCTTTGTAATCCATACCTGTAATCCCAGTACTTGGGAAGCTGAGACAGAAGGATCACAAATTCAAAGCCAGACCTAGCAATTTATTAAGACCTTGTTTCAAAATAAAAAATATAATATGGCTAGAGGTGTATCTCAGAGGTAGAATGCCTGCAGGTTTAATCCCTAGTAACCACCCCCCCTCCAAAAAAAAAAAAAAAAAGAGAGAGAGAGAGAGATAACACAGTCGAAGCCCAGCATGGTGGTACACGTCTATCATCTCAGTACAGGAGCTGAAAAAAGAGAATGGCAGTTTCAAGGACAACCTCAACAACTTAGTGAGACTCTGTCTCAAATTAAGAAATGAAATAGGAGTGAGGGTGTAGCTCAGAGATAGAATGCCACTGGGCTCAATCCCCAATACCACCCAAAATAATAATAATAATAATAATTCCCCTGAATCTGTAGGATTGGTTCCAGGGTCCTGGGCAGATACCAAGTCTGCCCTTTGTATAAAATGGTGGACTCTAGACCTACAACCTAGGTATATCCTCCCTTATACTTTTTTTTTTTTTTTTTTTTTTTTTTGGTGGTACTCACTCCCAGACCTATTTTCTATTTTCTATTTTATTTGGAAATAGGGTCTCTTAAGCCAGCTGAGGCTGGCTTCGAACCTGTGCGATCCTCCTGTCTCAGCCTCCCAAGAGCAGGGATTAAAGTGTGCGCCACCACGGCCCAGTTCCTTCTTTTTTGTTTTAAAACAGGGCCTCACTAAATTGCAGAGGGCCTCACTAAGTAGCTGGGCCTCAGCGCCACCGCACCCGGCTGTCCTCTCTTATACTGTAAAATCACCTACCTGGGCGTGGTGGTGTATGCTTGTAATCCCAGCATTCAGGAGGCTGAGACCAGATTGTGGTTCCCTGACAGCCTCAGCTACTTAGCGAGGCCCTTTGCAACTCAGTGAGACCCTGTTTCAAAAAAAAATAAAAATACTAAAAAACAGGACTGGGGGGTGTAGTTCAGAGGTTGAATATCTCTGGTTTCAGCCCCAGTACTGCAAAAAAAAAAAAAAAAAAACCATAAAATAAAATCACCTCTAGGGGCTGGGAGTATAGCTCAGTGGTAATGTCTAAGCATGCTTAGAGTTGCCCGCACGTGTACACACACACACACACACACGAGGTGCTGGAGGTATAGTTCAGAAGTAGAATGTCCCTGGGTTCAATCTCCAGTACCCCCCCCCAAAAATACCCCTAGATTACCTATAATAACTAGTACAATAGAAATACTATGTAAATAGTTGATCTACTGTATTGTTTAGGGAATATAATACAATGTTTAGTATATAGATATTTTTATCTAACAAGCATTTACGTTCATTCTGAGGAAAAAGAGACAAGAGCCAGTACAATTAATTATTCCATTTCTTCTTTTCCTTCTAAGTCTCTACATTGGAAGCAGCCTTCTGGTTAGATTCTGAATGCCTTCAGGAGAAGGAATTGGGTAAGAATAGTTCTCACTCTAAATTAGTAACTCAGAACTGCTTTAATTTCCCAGCTTTTTCATATTCAACTACCGAGGATCCTGGGATAATGCAAATTTAGAACTGCCTAGATTCCCTAGCAGCCAGAGGCACAGCCCCTACAGTCTCTCTTCCAAGTCACATAATCCTCAGCTGTTGGCACATCTTTCTCAAATTCCCTTCTCATGAGGTTACTCTAGCTCAATCACAATCGGCCGCTCCCTAGGTCTATTTTATCAAGTCTAAAGTCACCAGCTTGGAACTCAAAGCTTGTGTGTGTGTGTGTGTGTGTGTGTGTGTGTGTGTGTGTGTGTGTTACTGGGCACATGCTTGTAATCCCAGCATTCAGGAGGCAGAGACTGGAGGATCACAGTTTGTGGATAGCCTCAGCAGCTACTTAGAGAGGCCCTTCACAACTCAGTGAGACCCTGTTTCAAAAATGAAAAGACGAACCGGGCGTGGTGGCACACACTTGTAATCCCAGCATTCGGGAGGCTGAGACCGGAGGATCTGGGTTCGCGGACAGCCTCAGCTACTTAGTGAGACCTGGTTTCAAAGTAAAGAATAAAAAAATAGGGCAAGGGGTGTAGCTCAGAGGTCAAATGCCCCTGGGTTCCATCCCCAAACCCGCAAAAAAAAAAAAAAAAAAAAAGAATAAAAATAGGGCAGGGGGTGTGGCTTGGAGGTCAAATGCCCCTGGGTTCTATCCCCAGACACACACACACACACACACACACACACACACACACACACACACACACAGAGAGAATAAAAAATAGGGCAGGGGGTGTAGCTCAGAGGTAGAATGCCCCTGGGTTCCATCCCCAGACCTGCACACACAAAAAAAAGAAAATGGGGCTGGGGTGTAGCTTGGAGGTAGAATGCCCCTGGGTTTCATCCCATCCACAGTACCGCAAAGAAAACAAAAAGAATAAAAAAAAAAAAATAGGGCTGGGGGTGTCTCTCAAAAGTAGAATACCCCTGGGTTCCATCCCCAGTACCACAAAAATGAATAAATAAATAAATAAATAGGAATGGGGGTGTAGCTTGGAGGTAGAGTATCCTTGGGTTAATCCCTTAAAAAAAAAAGACATTTCATGCCCCTGGAATGCAGAGTGCAAAGGGGAGGTTGGGGAGACAGGCTGAACCAGGAGGAAAGGTCCAGACCTGTGAGGGCCTTGTAAGAGGAGTTAAAAAGTGTGGGCTATACCTAAGGATACTGGGAAATCCTGAGTTTGAGTAGTTAGGGCTGGGTAGAGAGGGAGTTCTAACATGACTAGACTTATTTTTAGAGGTAGGAAAGACTAGAAGCAGAAAGATGAAGGTATATGTAGGAAGTAAAATTGGCAGTTCATTGTGTCTAGATGTTGAGGTTGCTGAGAAGCAAATATGCCATTCCACGATATGCTGCTTTGGTGTATTGATAATTTTAGTCAAAGATGCCGTGTGTGTGTGTGTGTGTGTGTGTGTGTGTGTGTGTGTGTGTGTGTGTCAGAGAGAGAGAGAGAGAGAGAGAGAGAGAGAGAGAGAGAGAGAGAGAGAGATTGAACCAAAGGCTTGTGGGTGCCAGATAAGCACTCTATCACTGAGCTATACCCTGACTTTCTTTTTATTCTTTTCTTTGGGAGGAGGGGTACTGGGTTTGTTGTTGTTGTTGTTGTTGTTGTTTTGGAACCCAGAGGCTTTCTACCTCTGGGCTATACTCCCAGACTTTTTTTTTTTTGAAACAGGGTCTCACTAAGTTGCTGAGAGCCTCACTAAGTAGCTGAGGCTGGCTTCGAACCTGTGCGATCCTCCTGTCTCAGCCTCCCAAGCGCGGGGATTACAAATGTTTGCCACCACGCCCGGCTAAACAATCCTTTGTGTGTGTGTGTGTGTGTGTGTGGTACTGGGGGGTGAAACCCAGGGGCTTTCTACCTCCGGGCTACACTCCCAGACCTATTTCATATTTTATTTGGAAACAGGGTCTCATTAAGTTGTTAAGAGTCTCACTAAGTAGCTGAGGCTGGCTTCGAACCTGTGTGATCCTCCTGTCTCAGCCTCCCAAGTGCAGGGGTTACAAGCGTGCGCCACCACGCCCGGCTCAGGGTACTGGGGTTTGAACCAAGGAGTGTTCTACATCCAAGCTACAACTGCCAGCCTTTTTTTTTTTTTTTTGAATTCTTGTTTTTGAAACAGGGTCTTGCTAGGTTGCTGAGAGTCTCACTAAGTTGTCAAGAGTGATAGCAAACCTGTGATCCTTCTGTCTCAGCCTCCCAGGTACTTGAATTACAGACATGCAGCGCTCTACTTGGCTCTTTTTTTATTCTTGAACATAGGAGACAAAACTCCTATATGAAAGATGCCCTCCCTATGCCAGAAGAAAGGTGCCCTCCCTACACCAGGAGAAAGACATTCACCAGAAATGGGGAGTCAAGGCTGAAAGAAACCTGTACAAGGTTTGTACTGTCCTCAGTACCCTTATCTTCCTGTTACTTTTCCACAATTAACTGCTCTAGCCCATCCCATTTGTCTGGTCACTGAAAGTCACATAGTTGCAATTTACTATTTTTTTTATAGTACTCAGAGGCATTCTATCTCTGAGCTATACCTCCAGCCCTATTTTATTCTTTTATTTTGAAACAGGGTCTCACTAAGTTGCAGAGGGCCTCAACTGCTGGCGCTGGCCATGAACCTGCAATCCTCCTGTCTCAGCCTCCCCAGAACTGAGATTACAGGCATGTGCCACCAAGCCTAGGTCATAATTTGCTCTTCTTTGTCCATGGTAATATATCAATGATGGGTTCTAACTGCTTCTTGTGGTCTTTATTTTTGTTATGAAGAGTCCCACATACATGTAAAAATTACTAAATAAAATGTGCATGCTTTTCTCCTGTTAATTTGTCTTATGTTGGTTTGTGTGTGTATGGTACTGGGGACTGAACCCAAGGGCATTCTACTTCCAAGATACACCCCCAGCCCTTTTATATTTTTTGTTTTGAGACAGGGTCTCAGTAGGTTGTTGAGAGTCTCACTAAATTGCTAAGGCTGTCCTCGAACCTGCAATCCTGCGGTTGCAGCCTCACAAGTACTGGAATTACAGGCATGTGTGTCACCATGCCCAGCTATATCTGATGTTAGTTTAAATCTTAGTTCAGCCAGAAACCCAAAGAGGATAGAGGAGAAATTGTGCCTCTACAATTAAAGAAATGAAGCAATTTCTGGTTTGGGCAATGGAAAAGACAGTGCTCTCTCAACTGGACTAAAGCCTATCAGGGTGGAGAACGAAGCTCACATGGTGCACGTCGTACCTGGGAAGCCTCCAGAGATGGCTAGTTGGCAGTTAGGCATTTGGAACTCTACACAGTGCTCTGGCTAGAAATATAAATGTTTAGAACGACTTGTATATAAGAAACCAAGGCCACAAGAATGGACAGGTTTGCCTAGAAAGAATATGCAGGTTTATAAGAAGGCCTAAAACAGTCTCCTGGTGGTACTCTAATGTTCAAGGGGCTGCAAAGGAAACTGACAAAGAACAGAGGAATAGAAATAAAACCAGGAGTGAGTGTGCAGTGGAATACACCTGTAATCCCTGTACTTGGGAGGCTGGAACAGGAGGATCACAGGTTCAAGGCCAGCCTCAGCAATTTAATAAGAGCCTGTTTCAAAAAATAAATAATTGCCAGGCATGGCGGTACAAGCCTGTAATCCCAGTATTTAGAAGGCTGAGACAGGAGGATTACAGGTTCAAAGTCAGCCTCAGAAGTTTTGTGAGGCTCTCAGAGACTTAGGGAGACTCTGTTTTCTTTTTTCTTTTCTTTTCTTTTTTCTTGGTGGTACTGGGGGTGGAACCCAGAGGCTTTCTTCCTCCGGGCTATACTCCCGGACCTTTTTTATATTTTATTTGGAAACAGGGTCTTACTAGGTTGCTGAGAGCCTCACTAAGTAGCTGAGGCTGGCTTCGAACCCGTGTGATCCTCCTGTCTCAACCTCCCAAGTGCGGGGATTACAAGCGTGTGCCACCACGCCCGGCTAGGAGACCCTGTTTCCAAAGGTAGAAGGCCCATAGGTTCCATTCCCAATACCAAAAAAATAGATAAATAAGTAAATAAATAGCCGGACATGGTGGCGGACGCTTGTAATCCCAGCATTCGGGAGGCTAACCCAGAGGATCTCGGTTTGGGTACAGCCTCAGCTACTTAGTAAGGCCCTTTGCAACTCAGTGAGATCCTGTTTCAAAATAGGGAATAAAAAATAGGGCTGGAGGTGTAGCTTGGAGGTCAAATGCCTCTGGGTTCCATCCCCAGACCCACAAAAATAAAAAATAATAATAATAAAAATAAATAAATAAATTTAATTAAATAAAAAATAAGCTGGGTATGGTGGCACATGCCAAGTACAATCCAAGTACTTGGGAAGCTGAGACAAGAGGGTCACAGGTTTGAGGACAGCCTCAGCCATGTAGTGAGACCCTCAACAACCTAGTGAAACCCTGTTTTGAAACAAAATATAAAAAGAGCTGAAGCTGGGCAAGGTGGCGCACGCTTGTAATCCCAGCATTTGGGAGGCTGAAACCTGGAGGATCGCGGTTCGCGGACAGCCTCAGCTCCTCAGTGAGGCCCTCTGCAACTCAGTGAGACCCAGTTTCAAAATAAAGAATAAAAACTAGGGCAGGGGGTGTAGCTCGGAGGTCGAATGCCCCTGGGTTCCATCCCCAGACCCGAAAAAAAAAAAAAAGAGCTGAAGATATAGCTCAGAGGTAGAATTCCCCTGGGTTCAATCCCCAGTACTACAGAATAAATTAAAATAAGTAAGGAAGCAGGGTGTGGTGATGTATGCCCGTAATTTCAGTACTTGGGAGGCTGAGACGGGAGGATCATAGGTTTACAGCCAGCCTCCGCAACTTAGCAAGGTCTTCTACAATTTAGGGAGATCCTGCTTCAAAATAGAATAAAATAGGCCTGGGGTGTAGCTCAGAGGTAGAATGCCCCTGAGTTCAATCCTCGGTACCACAAAAAATAAATATAAATAAAAAAACACATAATAAAAAAGACTGGGGGTGTAGCTCAGAGGCAGAATGCCCCTGGGTTCTATCCCAGGTCCCAAAAAAGGAGGAGGAGAAGGAAAGGAACTATGCCTTCAGTTCTTTTTATTTTTTTATTTCAAAACAGGGTCTCACTAGGTTGTTGAGGGTCTCATTGAGAAGGAGAAAAAGGAGGAGGAGGAGGAGGAGGAGGAGGAGGAGGAGGAGGAGGAGGAGGAGGAGGAGGAGGAGGAGAAGGAGGAGGAGAAAAACAGGAGACTTGACATGAGGGAAACTAAAGGAAAAGGAAAATGTAGCTGAGAGGAAGGGGCCCACAGTGGTGGGGGAACTTCAGTATCAATATGAGGAGGACATAAGGCCATATCCAGCAGCAACAAAATGAGGGTGCAGGCATGGGGGAAGAATTAAGAAGTAAAAAAGGAGTAGGTCCACTTCCTCTAGGCTATGCTTCCTGGGACCTGCCCCTTGCCAATAACACCACATGTAGCTTTCTGAGCAGCTCCCCCAGTGCCAGCCTCCAAATTTGACTGAATATGAAATTGCTCAAGAAGCAGGCCAAGGAAAAGAAATAATTTGTCACAGGGGGAATAATGCGTATTGTAACTCGGGTCCACTTACTGGCTAAAGACTATTGGATAATGGATGACAGCAGGATGCTCAAGTGGTTGCTGGATGGTGAGTGTAAGTAGGTCAATTAGGAACAGAGCAGGAAGTAAAATGCCCCAGCAGATCTCATCGGAGTGCTTTAAACCCATGGACGAGTAGAAAACCACAGTACTAGACATTAGCTTGGTGAGCAACTGTCAGAAAAAAAGATGTTCCTTTTAGGAGGGAAAAATGCTTTGGGAAAATTCTAAGGTTTGGGTTTTTTGTTTTTGTTTTCTTCAGTACTGGGGATTGAACCCACAGGTATTCTACTCCAAGTAATACCCCTAGCCCTATTTTTTTTTTTTTTAATTCTTTGGGTTGTTTGTTTGTTGCAGTACTAGGGATTGAACCCAGGGGCATTCTACCTCCCAGCTACACCCGGCCCTATTTTTATTCTTTATTTTGAAACAGGATCTCACTAAATTGCAAAGGGCCTCACTAAGAGGCTGAGGCTGGCCACGAACCTATGATCCTCCTGTTTTAGACTCCCAAATACTGGGATTACAAGCATGAGCCACCATGCCTGGTTTCAGATTTTTTTTTTTTTCTTTGTATGTGTGGTGCTGGGGTTGAACTCAGGGGCATTCTATCTCTGAGCTACACCCTCAGCCCGATTTTTTATTCTTTATTTTGAAACAGGGTTTCACTGAGTTGCAGAAGGACTCACTAAGTAGCTGAGACTGGCCGTGAACACTGATCCTCCTGTATCAGCCTCCCAAATGTTGGGATTATAAGCATGTGCCACCACGCCTGGCTCGATTTCAGGCTTTTAAAATGCTAATTCTAGAAATATATTTTCTCATAGAGTATCATCTTCCTATATTTAATGTTAGATATATATATTGTGTTTGTTTGTTTTTGCGGGTCTGGGGATGGAACCCAGAGGCATTTGACCTCCAAGCTACACCCCCTGCCCAATTTTTTTTTTTTTTTTGGTGGTACTGGGGTTCCTGGAAGCCCTTCTACCTCCGGGCTACACTCCCAGACCTATTTTTACATTTTTATTTGGAAACAGGGTCTCCTAAGCCAGCGCGCGCGGCTGGCTTCGAACCTGCGCGATCCTCCTGTCTCCGCCTCCCAAGCGCGGGGATTACAAGCGTGCGCCACCACGCCCGGCCTCTATATTTATATTTTTAAGAAGGTATTCTACATTTATTTTATTTTAAAAAAACAACATTGCACAAGCTGGGCGTGGTGGCGTACACTTATAATCCCAGGACTTGGGAGGCTGAGACAGAAGGATCGCACAGGTTTGAAGCCAGCCTTCGCTACTTAGTAAGACTCTCAGCAACTCAGTGAGACCCTGTTTCTAAATAAAATATAATATAGGTCTGAGAGTATAGCCCAGAAGTAGAGGGCCCCAGAGTTCCATCCCCAATCCCACAAACAAACAAAAAACACATTTGCATAAGTACAAGACTTGGGTTGGTAGCATATTATGTAAAAAAAAGGATTCAGTTTGTAGAATGTATTATAAACAGTGTCATGTGACTGATAAAAGTTGTAAAGACAACTTTAGCCTGCTTGCTTCTTTCTTCCTTCCTTCCTTTCTCTTTCGCCCCCCCCCCACCCTCTTTTGCTCTTGGCTTGAACCTGGGAGCATTCTGCCTCTGAGCTACACCCCCAGCCCTATTTTTTATTTTTTGAAACAGGGTCTCATTAAGTAGCTGAGGCTAGCTGCAAACCTGCGGTCCTCCTGTCTCAGCCTCCCTAGACCTGGGATCACAAGCCTGCACCACCATGCCCAGCTAGCCCAGTTTAATAAAAGCACCTAGAAAATAAAACTGTCCTACTACATTCTGAATGATCAGGGTAAGTCCGGATATTAAAGTTAAAAGGGTCAGATTTAAGGTGGGCATGGTGGTGCACACTTGTAATCTCAGCGCTTGGGAGGCTGAGAAAAGAGGATCACACAGGTTCAAAGCCTGCCTCAGATACTTAGTGAGGCTCTCAGCAACTTAGTGAGACCCTGTTTCCATATAAAATATAGGTCTGGGAATATAGCCTGGAGGTAGAAAAACCCCTGGGTTCCACCCCCAGTACCACAAAAATAAGTAAATAAATACATAATCAAGTGAGTCATGCCTCTTACCCATACTTTCCTTTCCAGGCTTTCTTGTAACAGGCTCTCTCATTTCATACTTAGCATGGTACATCACTTCCAAAGATGGCTCTACAATCTCTCCCATAACACATGCCTTTTGCAGTGTTACTTTATTACTCTTTGCACCAAAAGGTGAGCATGGTGGTGCATTGCTATGATCCCAGCTACTCAGAAGGCTGAGGCAAGAGGATTTCAAGTTCAAGGCCAACCTCAGCAAGTTAGCAAGATCTTGTCTCAAAATAAAAAGGGCTGCAGATGTAGCTCAGTGGTAGAGTGCCCCTGGGTTTAATTCCCAGTACCATAAACACACACACACACACACACACACACACACACACACACACACAGAAAAAAAAAAGATGTAGTCTATTTTTCCTCCTTGTGACCCAGTCTGACCCTGTGTCTTACTTTGACCAACAAGAAGTGATGGATTTGACTTACAGACCTAGGCCTTAAGGGAACTCACAGACTCCATCTTCATCCAGTTGGTTGCCAGTCAAGAGCCTGGGGCCAGCCAGGTGTGGTACTTGGGAGTAGGAGACAGGGGGATTGCAGGTTTGAGGACAGCCTCAGTGACTTAGCAAGACCTTCTGCAACTTAGTGAGACCTTGTTTGAAAATTAAAAATAAAGTAGGATGGGAGTGTAGCTTGGAGGCAGAAGTCCCTTGGTTCAATACCCAGTACCACAAAACAATAAAAAGAGGCCAGACCAATGACAGATGTGGAGAACTGAGGTGTCTAGCCAACAGCTAGTACCCAGGCCCTGGACCCTCACTGAAGCCATCTTTCAGCCTTAGTCAAGCCAAGAGTGGTAATGCTTGATATCAGTGTGACCATTCAGGATGGTGATCCCTAGCTACATAGGTCTTTTGAATCTTTGAGCTATGGCTAGAACACCTGAAAAATATTTTTATTTTCTTTTTATTTTTAAACTTTTATTTTTTGTGGCAGTGAGGATTGAACCCAGGGACATTCTTCCTCTGAGCTACACCCTCAGCCCTATTTTAGTTTTATTAGGAAACAAGGACTCCCTAGGTTGATGAAAGTCTCACTACTTGCTGGCACTGTCCTCAAACCTGAGATCCTCCTGCCTTCAGCCTCCAAAATACTGTGGTTACAGGCATGCGCCACCATGGCTGGCACTTTTTTTTTTCTTTTTTTTTTTTTTTTGCAGGTCTGGGGATGGAACCCAGGGGCATTTGACCTCTGAGCTACACCCCCTGACCTATTTTTTATTCTTTATTTTAAAACAGGGTCTCGAGCCGGGCGTGGTGGCGCACGCTTGTAATCCCAGTATTTGGGAGGCTGAGACCTGGAGGATCGTGGTTCGCGGACAGCCTCAGCTACTTAGTGAGGCCCTCTGCAACTCAGTGAGACCTGGTTTCAAAATAAAGAATAAAAAATAGGGCAGGGGGTGTAGCTCGGAGGTCAAATGCCCCTGGGTTCCATCCCCAAACCCGCAAAAAAAAAAAAAATAAATAAATAAATAAATAAAATAATAAAAAATAAAATAAAAAATAAAATAAAACAGGGTCTCACTAAGTTGTGGAGGGCCTCACTAAGTAGCTGAGGCTATCCATGAACCACGATCCTCAGGTCTCAGCCTCCCGAATGCTGGGATTACAAGTGTGCACCACCATGCCCGTTTCAGCTGGCACATTTTTAATTTCATTTGATTTAATTAATTATACTCTAAATAGCAAATGGCTATTGTATAGGTCAGCAAAGAAGTCTATTCCCACTCTAAGTCTTCCAACATAATCTTGCTAAAAGAATAGGCCACAGGGCAGTTAAATGAGTTTAGCATTTCCCCTTCATGGGGTCACAAGTACAGAACAACATTTAGAGATGGCTGATGAAGGATATAGGCCTGACAACTGGTGTCGGGGAAAAAAAGTGTTCCCTCCAACATCACCCAAAGGAAGAGAGTGACCCACTCTGAGTTCGTTTTATCTGATTACAATGTGGGAAGCAAAATTTCCAGACAGTGGAATATATCATGAGACCCACATCTGGCCTAGAGAAGTCCTGAATAGAAAATTAATCTTCCATGATGGCGCACACTTGTAATCCCAGCATTTGGGAGGCTGAGACAGGAGGATCGTGGTTTGTGGACAGCTTCAGCTGCTTAGTGAAGCCCTTTGCAACTCAGTGAGACCCCATTTCAAAATAAAGAATAAAAATTAGTGCTGGGAGTGTAACACGGAGGTAGAATGCCCCTGGGTTCCACCCCCAGTACTGAAAAAAAAAATTAATTTTCAAAAACGTTTTTCCTCATCTGCTGAAAACCACTATTAATTAATTTATTTATTTATTGTGGTACTGGGGATAGGGGGATAGAACCCAGGAACATTCTACCTTTAAGCTACACCCCCAGCCCTATTTTTTTTTTTTAATTCTTTATTTTGAAACAAGGTCTTACTAAGTTGTGGAGGGTCTCACTAAGTAGCTGAGGCTGGCCTGGAACCTGAGATCCTCCTGTCTCAGCCTCCCAAGTACTGGGATTACAAATGTATACCACCATACCCGGCTGAAAACCACCATTTTTAAAATTTATTTATTTATTTACTTATTTATTTTGTGGTACTGGGGATGGAACCCATGGGCATTCTATCTACCTTCAAGCTACACTCCCAGCCCTATTTTTTATTCTTTATTTTGAAACAGGTTCTCACTGAGTTGCAAAGGGCCTCACTAAGTAGTAGCTGAAGCTGTCCTCAAACCAGCATCCTCCTGTCTCCGGCTCCCAAATGCTGGGATTACAGGTGTGCGCCACCACACCTAGCTTGAAATCACCATTTTAAAAGTTACCTGTTCACTCTTTTGGGATTGGGGGAAGAGGAAAGCAGAAAGGAAATTTGCAAGTGTCTACTATGTGTAGTAGATGCATCCACAAATGCATCTAATTCTCTCTTTTTTTAATTATGCAAGCAGAAGCCCAGAGAGGTTGTAATTTGCCTAACGACATAAAACTAGTTAGTGCCAGAAATAAAACTCAATACCAGGCCACTGGATTTCCAATACTACACTCTTTTCCAATCTTACCAGACAGCCTCTTCTACCAAGAATAACAATTTCTGGTTTTTGAGATTTTCTGTCATCTGGTCACATAAGTAACAATTTCCAGCTAATGCCTTTAACTCTTTACCAGACTGATCTCGTTCTCCTTTCACTTATTCTATCCTTTCTTTTCTTCCAGTTCTACCCATCCTTCGAAGCCCAGTTTAAGTCTTTTTCTCATCTTAATCTCACCTGACTTCATTTACAATGGACACCACATAATGTATCACTCTTTGTTACATTGCTCTTCCCTTAAATAGACCGTAATTTCCAAGAGGACCGGCCATCCTTTATGTTCGGAGAACTGCGATGCTCCCAAATTCCTCCTCCATTACCCCCCGGAACTGTAAACAGGTACTTCTGGAATGGATAATGATCTGAACTTGAAAGACAGACACTTCTTGGTAAAGTCAAACTCTATAGTCTTTTACCCTTTGCTCAATCTACCGCACACCGATTAATCCAGAAATGAGGAGTAGCGAAGCGAGACGGCAGAGGCGCCACGTAACGCTCCCGGCCCGCCCTGCACGCCACGCCCAGCCCGCTGGTGGCCGACTGGGCGTGGCCCGGGCTAGCGCGGCGGATTGGGCGTGGCCCGGGCTAGCGCGGCGGATTGGGCGTGGCCCGGGCTAGCGCGGCGGATTGGGCGTGGCGTGCGCGGGAGAAGGCGTGGCTAAGAAGAGGAACCTACGCGTGGGGTCAAACTCGGTAATTTCCGGTATCCTTCGACAACTTCCGGCAACGGTCTCCGGCCCGGCCGACGGCTCTCGGGTTCCTCCGGCATCTCTCGGGCCTTTCCGTCTCGCTCCCGCTCCTAACTCTTTGCCTCGGGTATTTCCGTGTCCCGCTCGGAGGTCCTCGGCAATCGCTCGGCCTCCCCCATCCCCCGGTAACGGTCGCTGGTGAGTTTAAATGAGCCGGGGCTGGCCGGGCCGGAGCCGCTACGGGGGGGGCCTGAGGCGCTGCAGAAAGTGGGCTTGAGCCTCAAGGATGACGGTCCTGCAAGAACCCGTCCAGGTAATGGTAACCTCTTCTCGGAGGCCCGGCTCGCGCCTGGGTCAGGAAGCAGCGCAGGGCCACATCGCGGCCTGCTGCGGCCTAGGCCCCGCCGCCCTCCCGCCTCGGCTCCCGCGGGTCCCGCCCGGCCGCGCCCGCCCCCAGCCGCGGCACCTGGGGCCCGCGGCACTCCGCCGGCGGTGGGGGCGTGCGGCGGCTGCGCTCCTTCCCGGGGGAGGCCGCGTCCCGCCAGCCCCTCCTGCTGGAGCGGGGCCCGGGGGCCGGGCGGGATGGGGGCGGCCGACGCGCCCAGGTGCTCTCTGGCCTCGAGGATGATTGAGACGCACCTTTGAACAGGGCTGGCGCGATCTTCATAATGGTGGTGCAAGTTTGCGGGTTTTTGTTTTTTGTTGTATCGGAGAGGGGGGGGGGAGGAGGAGGGTAGACTCGGCATTTTTAATACTAATTTCTGTTTGGGTAAACCGACTTCATAGCCCCGGTTGTCTTTCTCGCCCAGTGGATCTCCCACTACACAATGATGACCCGAGAAGGGAGCTCAAAGAGGCCCAGGCGCCTGAGGTGCAAGATCCTGCACAAGGAAAGGGGGTTGGAAGGGCACATCTGGGGCTTTCCATCACCTGGAATGGGGATCGGAGCATTTTATTGTGCGTGAGTATTAGGCATTCAGGAAATGAGAGATAAATGATGGTTTTTCCATCCATTTCACTGGCCTTGCCACACCAAGGTATGCTTTGACGCAGACAGTCCTCTGTTATCAGGGAAGAAACCCTGTTGGATTTTAAGTGTGTGATGCAGTGCCAAGTCGTTTTCCTTCTGCCATCTGGAGAAACTGAATCTTTTGTCCTTTGGTGATGGACCAGGTCTGGAAGACCTTCATCCCACTATACGATCTTTACTTGATCAGAAGAGTTGACCTCTGTCAACTGCTGTCGTTGAGTAGTAGACTTCATTTTGAAGTTATAAAGCAACCCCGTTTTAGGAATTTCTCCATATTGCCCTTAGTAGGCCTGAAATATCAAGGGCTAAATATTTTTATACATCACTACTTAAGTATTTTCTTAATTTTTCTTCACAGCAGGAAATACTCAATTTTTCCTAGTTTGGCTTCATCTCTAGCTCTCTACATGTAATGGCTACTTGTGTTGGAATTAATATAATGCAGGATTGTATCCTAGGAAATTTACCTGTTTGTAAGTTGTACCAGTTCTTCCAAAGTTATTTCCTTCCACCTTTAAAAAAAAAAAAAAAAAAAAAAAAAACTGGCATAGAGGCCCTTTGAAGGTTTTTTTGAAACCTCACATGAAATTAAATGGATAAGCAGATTACTTAAGTTATTTAATTTCTGCTTCATGTTCTTGTAATTTTGTCCTAATGACTCATTCTTTTTCCTTTCTCTCTATAAAGGGCTTCTAAAGCAATAATGTAGCTGCATTGGTAGCATGTAACCACTATTTAATAGTAATTTCAACCTGTACAAAAGTATGGAAAAAACAGAAATATGTAGTCTATTCCAGATAGTACGTGTCAGTTTTCATATATTACCCTAAAGTACTTAGCAATAATACATTAGATATTTTTAAGGCTTAAAAGTCAATTTGACCTGGGCTGAGACAGAAGGATCACAGGTTCAAGGACAGTCTCAGCCGGGAGTGAGAATCCAATTGACCTAGCAAGACCCTGTTTCAAAGTAAAAATAAAAGAGGGCTGAGGGTGTAGCTCAGATATAGAACACCTCTAAATTCAATCCTACACACAAAAAAAAAGGCAAGTTTGTCCCTCCTACCCTTTCTTGTACTAGCTTTAATAGCTTTGTTTATTACATTTTGGGATGATAATAAGTTTTAGGATATGAGTTGAGCCCAGCGTGGTGGTGCACGCTTGTAATCCCAGAATTTGGGAGGCGGAGACAGGAGGAGAGCCTCAGCTACTTGGGCCCTTTACAACTCAGTGAGACCCTGTTTCAAAATAAAGAATAAAAAATAGGGCTGGGGGTGTAGCTTGGAGGTAGAATGCCCCTGGTTCCATCCCCAATACCGGAAAAAAAAAAAAAAAAAGAGTGTGAGTTAAAGCTTCACTGGCTGGAAATAATGATGAACATGGGGGAAAATTAACAAGGAAGAGAATAAAAATAGAACAGATAAATAAGATAGTCTTAAAAAATATGACTTAGTCCTATATTTGCAAAGAGAGAGTAAGTTGGAAAAATGTTTCCTTTCTTGAAATGCATCAGGTTTCATGGTATTACTAGACATAGGAAAAAGTTGGCAGAAAAAATGAGCAACTATTTTGCTTCCTGCCTTTTTTTTTAACGTTTTAACATGGCATAGCCAATCTGATGTGCCATGTATGTTTAAATATAAGCACCTTCAAAATTACATCTCATGGAAAATTAAAACTTTATATTTGAGTCTTAAAAATCTATATATTTCATATTATGAGGCAGAAGTTCCACCAGGTCAGGCCTGGTGGCACACCTCTATAATATAGTACTTGGGAAGCTCAGATAAGAGGATCTCCGGTTCAAGGACTGCTATAGCAAGAACCTGTGTTAAAACAAGAAATTAAAAAAAGGGCTGGGGGATGTAGCTTGGAGGTAGAATGCCCCTGTATTCAGTCCACAACGCTCATACAAAATCAGTTTGATGAGCAATATAGTAATTGGGTGCTACACATACAATATCGTTTTAGGGCTCGTTAGATAGTGAAGTTCTGCCGGGCATGGTGGCACACGCTTGTAATCCCAGCATTCTGGAGGCTGAGACAGGAGGATCTTGGTTCGCGGACAGCCTCGGCTACTTAGTGAGGCCCTTTGCAACTTAGTGAGACCCTGTTTCAAAAATGAAGAATAAAAAATAAAGCTGGGGGTGTAGCTAGAAAGTAGAATGCCCCTGGGTTCCATCCCCAGTACTGCCAAAAAAAAAAAAAGATAGTGAAGTACTTTTGGCTTGGTATGATAAGGTGTCCACAGATGTATTTAACACTGATTCAAAGAGTACCATAGTTAGCTGTATGAGAAATGTAATGTAAACAGTATTATTAGAGATGAAAGTAATTTAGGTTAAAGTAGTGGTAGAGTAAGAAAGAAGTAAATAAATTCAAGAGAAATTTTCAAGGCTGGGGGTGGTGGCACACACTTGTAATCTCAGTACTGGAGAGGCTGAGCGGGAGGATCACAGGTTTGTGGCCAGCCTCAGCTACTTAGTGAGGCTCTCCACAACTTAGTGAGACCCTGTTTCAAAATAAAGAATAAATTTAAAAAATAAAGGGCTGGGTGGATAGCTCAGAGGTCAAATGTCCCTGGGTTCAATCTCCAGTACTGAAAAGAAAGAAATCAGAAGTATTGGGAGGTAGAACCAATAAGACATGAAAATTGATTGACTGTGGGGATAGGACGGGTATCAGGAATGATTTAAATTTGGTGGTGCCATTTAAACACCACCGGCGATGGTGGTCGATTTGAAGAAGGACAACTTATTTTGTTCAGAACCTGAGTGTGGTGAAGCATGCCTGTAATCCCAGTACTTGGGAGGCTGAGACAGGAGGATTAAGGTTGAAGGCAAGGAATCCCCTAATAATGTAGTGAGACCCTTTTCAAAATAAAAATTAAAAAAAGGCTGAGGGTGTAACTCAGGTGAAATGCTCTTGGGTTCAATCCCCAGTACCACACACACACACTGCTTCAAACATATTAAGTTGGAGATATTTGTGAGACTATCAAATAGAGGTATGGGGATATAACTCCTACTATTATGAGGGTTCTAGTCTTGCTGAGAAGACTAAAAATGCTTACCAAGCCAGGCGTAGTGAGCACGCTTGTAATCCCTGTGCTTGGGAGGCGGAGACAGGAGGATCGCGCAGGTTCAGAGCTAGGCTCGCTTGGCTTAAGAGACCCTGTTTCCAAATAAAAATATAAAATAGGTCTGGGAATGTAGCCTGGAGGTAGAAAGGTTTCCAGGAATCCCAGTACCACCAAAAAAAATGCTTACCAAGCCAGGCATGGTGGTGTGTGCTTGTAATACCAGCATTTGGGAGGCTGAGATAGGAGGATTGGGTTTCGTGACCAGCCTCAGCTACTTAGGCCCTTTACAACTCAGTGAGACCCTGTTTCAAAATAAAGAATAAAAAATAGGGCTGGGGGTGTAGCTTGGAGGTAGAATGCCCCTGGGTTCCATCCCCAGCACTGCCCCCCCCAAAAAAAATGCTTACCAAGAAAAAATGAGTAATGTTGCAAATCAGTATGTATCTGATTGCACAGATAATAATAAAGTCATTCAGGAAAGAGAGAGGTCTGTGTAGGCCAGAAAAATGGGAACGGCTTCTTGAGAGAGCAGAACTTAAAATTTAAGAAGATGCAAGAGTGAATCCTTAGAGAACAGAAAAAATATTCTTGGCATGAAATGGAACAAGCAAAAGCCCCAAGACGATAATGTCATTTAGGGAAAAGAGAACAGTAAAATATTGTAACCTTGTCTAGAATGGGAATTGAGAACAGGAAGAGGAAGGTTTTACTAGCCAGGTAGAATCAGGTTATAGGAAACTTAACATTTAGGTTGAGTTTAGGCTTAAATGTATTGGGAGTAAATAGTTATTACATAAGCGAAAGAGTTTTTGAGAGAGGAATTATGTAATGAAAGCACTGCTTTGGGAATGTTAATCTGCTGCTTTTGGCAAGGAGAAAAAAATACAAGAATTAGGTATGTAAACTAGTAGAATAACCCAGTCACATGGTAGTGTACACCAGGGTTTCTTCATTTTGGCACTGTTAACATTTAATGTGATGGGGTGAGGATAGAGCAGGAAGGTGCTCTCTGCAGTCTTTTGACGCATCCCTGGCTTTTACCCACCAAATGTTTCATTTGTGACTTTGCTAAATGGAGGGGGGTGCTGCCCAGATTGAAAAACCAGTGACAGAGACCTAGAAGTTAAATTATAATGTATTGTATGAAAATTCCATCGTGGTATTTGGAGAGGTTTTTTTTTTTTCCCCCTCACAGCTTTTTATATCATCTGAAGGTTTTATCATTCATTGCTGTCTTTTTTTTTTTTTTTTTTGGGTGGTGCTGGGGATGGAACTGAGAGGCTTTCTACCTTCGGGCTAAACTCCCAGACCTATCTTGTATTTTATTTGGAAACAGGGTCTCACTAAGTTGCTGAGAGCCTCACTAAGTAGCCGAGGCTGCCTTTGAACCTATGCAATCCTCCTGTCTCAGCCTCCCAAGTGCAGGGATTACAGGCCTGTGCCACCACGCCCAGCTCAGCCTCAGCAATTTAGTGTGATTCTATTTCAAAATAAAAAAAGGTCTGCATATAGCTTGGAGGTAGAATGCTTCTGGGTTCAATCCCAAGAATCCCCACCACCCCAAAAAAAGGCAACTATTTTCTTTTTTGGCAAAAAGAACAAAACAATTTATAATAGTCACATTTAGCAGGTCTATAATCCCAGTACCTGGGAGCCTGAGACAGGAAGATCACAGGTTCAAGGCCTCTGAGCTACACTCCCAGCCCTATTTTTTATTCTCTATTTTGAAACAGGATCTCACTAAGTAGCTGAGGCTAGCCATGATCCTGTGATCTTCCTATCTCAGCCTCCCAAATACTGGGATTACAAGCGTACATCACCATGCCTGGCTCCAGCCTCAGCAATTTATGGAGACCCTCAGCAACTTGGCCTGTGTCAAAAAGAAAAGAGCTAGAGGTGGAGCTCAAATGTAGAATGCCTGTGTCCTATCCCCAGGATCCAAATAATAAGAATAATCACGTTTAAGTCCAAGTACAGTCTACAGAGGTTTGGGCTGGGTGTGGTAGCCCATGTTTGTAATCCCAGTACTTGGGAGGAGGCTGAGACAGGGGGATCACAGGTTCCCAGCCAGCCTCAGCTACTTAATAAGGACTTCTGTAACTTAGTGAGACTGTTTCAAAATCAAGAATAAAATAGGGCTGAGGGTGGAGTCCAGAGGTAGAATGCCTCTGGGTTCAATCTCCAGTACTGCTAAATGAATAAATAAAGCCGGGCGTGGTGGCACACGCTTGTAATCCCTGCGCTTGGGAGGCAGAGACAGGAGGATCACGCAGGTTTGAAGCCAGCCAGGCTGGCTTAAGAGACCCTGTTTCCAAATTTAAAAAAAAAAAAAAAAAAAAAGTATAAAATAGGTCTGGTAGTGTAGCCCGGAGGTAGAAGCGTTTCCAGGAACCCCAGTACCACCAAAAATAAGTAATAAATAATAGTTCATGTTTAAGAATATCAAGTAAAAGATTTTGCAACTTAAACTGTTGGTTTAGCTTTTAAATTAATACATCCAAGGACTAAGCCATTATTTTAATCAGTGAGATTTCTCTTAAACATTTTGTTGGGGGTAATATTTCTCTGTTTGGCTTCTTAAGTTGCATTTTAGCAGCATTTCATTTATCTGGCTTCAATTTGTAGGACTCTAGAGGTGATTCACCGAGTGCTATCTTTTAGGGGGAGGCCCGCAGCAACAATTGGGTAGAGGTAGGTGAATAACTAGGAAACTGATTTTAGTTCTGTTCATCATCAGCTACTAATTTGTAATGCCTT
Organism: Muscardinus avellanarius; assembly: GCF_963383645.1. Lineage (NCBI taxonomy): Eukaryota > Metazoa > Chordata > Mammalia > Rodentia > Gliridae > Muscardinus > Muscardinus avellanarius. The sequence goes on along the minus strand of NC_137802.1, from coordinate 56,292,243 downwards.
AGAAAATAATCCATTACTCACTCCACACACACACACCCCAGAGAGACACTATCACTCAGGAATTGAGAGGTGATTAATCAGAATTAGGATGGAAGCTATATGTGAGGTTTTCTAGGCTGCAAGTTAATTTCCGGTTTTCTAAAAGTTTGAATTGGCCAACCTCACTCTCTCTGATACTCCTTTTTTTCCCCCCCAGTACTGGGGATGGAACCTAGGGCATTGTGCCTCTAAGCTACACCCTCCAGCCCTATTTTTCATGCTTTATTTTGAAACAGGGTTTACTCTGAGTTGTAGAGGGCCTCACTAAGTTGCTGAGACTGTCTGCGAACCATGATCCTGCTGTCTTAGCCTCCCAAATGCTGGGATTACAAGCGTGCGCCACCATGCTCAGCTTCATAAGAAGGTTTTTGTCAGGGAAGAAGACATAAGGATGTTAGAAAGATGATAATGGCAGCTGCTAAATTTTATTGCATAATTATTTGGTATGTGCCTAGAAATTTTAAATACTTTTCCTGGAGTCTTAACGTTTGAAATGAAGAGACACCCAGCACTGCAAGAAAGTAAGATAAGTAAATAAATGAAGAGAGTTAAGACTTTAGAGTCATTAAGTTACTTGCCTCAGACACAACCAGATGAGGGGTTTGATCCAAGACTCTCTATTTAGTCTTACATTTCCCAGTAGGACAATTGTGCTTGAGGAAGGTATTCTAAGATAGGATGAGTTACAATGCAACTTACAGGCAGAAAAACCACTTAACAGAGTATTTGGAAGTTTAAAGGAGTCCTTTTTTCTACTATCTTGATGTGTGCTTGACTTTATTCCTGGAAAGGTCTTCTCACAATACTTCCTGGATCAAGAGAGTCCTAGTGAAGAAATAAAAGCAGAATTGTCCCATTCTCCAATGGATTCGGATGAAAACTGGTAATAAAACCAGGTACAACTCCAAGAGGAGACTTTGGAGAAAAACCAAGTTGGGTCTAAGGAATTGCACATGAGATAGCGGGACATGGTGGCGCATGCCTGTAATCCCAGTACTTGGGATGTTGAGACAAGAGGATTGAAGGTTCAAGGACAGCCTCAGCAAGTAGTAAGACTCATCAACCTAGGGAGATCCTGTTTCAAAATAAAAAGAAGTTGGGTGTGGTGGCACATGCTTGTAATCCCAGACAAGAGGATCAAGGTTTCCAGACAGCCTCAGCTACTTAGACCTTCCACAACTTAGTGAGATCCTATTTCAAATAAAGAAAAAAAATATAGTGCTGGGGGTGTAGCTCTGAGGTAGAATGCCCCTGGGTTCCATCCCTAGTACCATAACACACACACACACACACACACACACACACACACACACACACCACACACACACACCACACACGAATTGCACATGAGATGGCACACACATTTATGCTGTAATCAAGGTGATTATCATCTTACCATACCAAGCTGAAAATGTCATTATTATGTGGGCAATTGGACTATTTTGGGGAGGGAGAAATGTGATTTTTCTCTTTGTTTCTATGCCCTGAGCTAATGGGTTGGTTAAATTGTAAAAATGTGAAATCTTAAAAAAGAAGTTTAAAGGAAAGATTTTGTTGCTGACTAAGACTAGAAAAGAAGGGATAGATTCTATATACCTTTCTTCAGGAGCAGTTCTGTAAATGATGGTTAGATTTACTAATCAGCCATTAGAACTTTTTAAAATAATAGTGTATCCAAATTAATGACACATTAAAATATTAATGTATCCAAGATGGGCATGGTAGCACACAGTTGTAATCCCAGCATTGGGAGGCTGAGACAGGAAGATGGAGGTTTGCAGACAGCCTCAGCTACTTACTGAGGCCCTTTGCAACTCAGCGAGACCCTGTTTCAAAATAAAGAATAACAAATAAGGCTGGGGGTATAGCTCAGAGGTAGAATGCCTCTGGGTTCCATTTCCATTGCCACAAAAATAAAATATTAATGTATCAAAATTTAGTCATTATTTTACTGTGTATACACCCAACATTTATGGCTTTGTATGGTAAAAGATGTTTTGAATTTCAGCAAGAAACACCTATCCTAGTCTTGGCAGCAGCAGTGCTTCTTAAGACATTAATATTGTAGTAGTCTCAAATGCAAAAGAAACAATTTTTCTAGGTTCCTAATTTACCTAACTTGCCCCCTTTCTCTTAAATATTTAAATTTAATTCCACAAATTTATCTGTTGAGCATCCTATCATCTAGATGAGTGATTCTTTTTATTATTTTTGGTACTTGAGATTGAACATAGGGTCATTCTGTCTTCAAGCTATACCCCTAGCCCTTTTTATTTTTTATATTATTTTATTTTTGGGGTTCTGGGGGTGGAACCCAGGGGTATTCCTGCTCCTAGCTACAACCTCAGCCTTATTTATTTATTCATTCATTTATTCAGTTCATTTATTTTGGTGGTACTGGGGTTCCTGGAAGCCATTCTACCTCCGGGCTACACTCCCAGACCTATTTTTATACTTTTGTATTTGGAAACAGGGTCTTTTAAGCCAGTGCGATCCTCCTGTCTCTGCTTCCCAAGCATGGGGATTACAAGCATGCGTCACCATGCCCGGCTTTAATTCTTTATTTTGAAACAAGGTCTCACTAAGTTGCAGAGGGCATCACTAAGGAGCCCAGGCTATCCACAACCTGTAGTCCTCTTGTCTCTGCCTCCCAAGTACTGGGATTACAGGTATACCAGTGATTCTTACTAGAGTATTCATGAACCTCTAAGATAGTATATCAATTTTCAATATTATGTAAATGGGTATTGAACCCCCAGATTTATCTCTAAGACTATACAGATTTTCAGTATATGCAAACTTTCAGTACATGTGTGTGTGTATATACATTCATTTTATTTTTTATTTTTTATTTTTTGGTGGCACTGGGGTTCCTGGAAGCCCTTCTACCTCTGGACTACACTCCCAGACCTATTTTTACATCTTTATTTGGAAACGGGTCTCCTAAGCCAGTGCGCGCGGCCAGCTTCGAACCTGCGTGATCCTCCTGTCTCTGCCTCCCAAGCGCGGGGATTAGAAGCGTGTGCCACCACGCCCGGCAAGCCCATACATATATTTTTAAATCTGGGAACTTTAGAATTTATTTTGCTTATTTTGTGGTACTGGGGATTGAACCCAGGAACATTTGCCTCCAAGCCCTATTCAATTATTTATTCATTCATTTATTTATTTATTTAGTGGTACATGGGGTGGAACCCAGAAGCTTTCTACCTCCAGGCTATACTCCCAGACCTATTTTATATTTTATTTGGAAATAGGGTCTCACTAAGTTGCTGAGAGCCTCACTAAGTAGCTGAGGCTGGCTTTGAACCTGTGCGATTCTCCTGTCTCAGCCTCCCAAGTGTGGCCATTACAAGCGTGCGCCACCACGCCCGGCTTGTCCAGCTCTTTTAAAAAAAATTTCAAGCAGGGCTGAGGGTGTAGCTCAGAGATAGAATACCTCTGGGTTCAATCCCCAGTACCGCATAAATAAATAAAAAAAGAAACCATAAGCCAGGTGCAGTGGTGCCTGTCTATAATTCCAGTATATAATTCCAGTACTTGAGAGGTTAAGAGGATAACTGGTTTTCCCAGCCTCAGATGCTCTCTGCAACTTAGTGAAACTGTTTCAAAATGCCCTGGGTCAATGCTAGTAAGACAAAAAAAGAGGGGGAAAAAGTCTCCTATCTCATATTCCTCCCAATGTATGTATGGTGGGGGGACTACTGAGATTGAACCCAGAGACATTCTACATCTGAGCTATACCCCCAGCCTTTTTAATTTTGTTTATTTATTTGTTTGTTTGTTTGTTTGTTTTTTGTTTTTGCAGGTTTGGGGATGGGACCCTGGGGCATTCAACCTCCGAGCTACACCCCTGCTCTATTTTTTATTTTGAAAGTGTGTCTCACTGAGTTGCAGAGGGCCTCACTAAGTAGCTGAGGCTGTCTGCGAACCTCAGTCTTCAGGTCTCAGCTTCCTGAATTCTGGGATTACAAGCGTGTGCCACCATGCCCGGGTTATTTTTTTGTTTTGAAACAGGGTTTTGTTAGGTTGCTAAGAGTCTTGCTATGTTGCTGAGTCTGCCCTTGAACTTGTGATCCTCCTGTCTCAGCCTCCCAAGTATTGAGATTATAGGCATACACCAGCATGCCCAGCACATTATGTTTTATATCTGTAAAAAAGAAAACAGAATCCAAATAAATACATTAATGGTTAGTCCTGTAATTTACTCATTTTTATTCCAGTATGCAGCTTTGAGTGGCTGAAAATTTAGTAGCATTTAAGGTAATAGGTGGGGGAGTTTCTGTGGGAGGATTACATACATTTGAGCATTTCCTTCATGCATATCATGAAAAGTAGTTGAGAACTACTGATGTTTAGAGCCTATCATTTAGTAGCGTCGACAGCCTGTAAACAGGTAACTAATATAATGTAAGTATTCTACTAGAAGAGGTAAGTGGAAGCCAGGCATGGTGGCCCACACTTCTAATCCCAGCATTTGGGAGTCTGAGACAGGAGGATCTTGGTTCGCGGACAGCCTCATCTACTACTTAGGCTCTTTGCAACTCAGTGAGACCCTGTTTCCAAATAAATAGTAAAAAAAAAAAAAATAGGTCTGGGGGTATAGCTCGGAGGTAGAACGCCCCTGAGTTCCATCCTCAGTACTTAAAAAGAGATAAATGAAAAAAAAGGAATCTCCCAGGAAAGCTTTATGGAGTACATGTTATTTAAACTAGGTCTTTAGGGATGAGAAATTTATTAGGGAAGGTTGGTGAGGGAGCCTCCATTCTCTGATGAAAGAAAGGGATATACAAAGGCACAGAAGCCTAAAAGTTCACACACGGTTGAGTGAGTAAATATAGATACCTTAGGAACCGTACCTTGAAGATCTTTATCTAAGTTTGCTCTGTGGGCATTGGATACTAATGTGAGTATTATGTTCAAGTCTGTGCTTGGAGTAACTTTGAAACTCTCTAGGTGTTCGGGATTTAGCTCAGTAGTAAAATGCTTACCTAGCATGTGTAGAGCCCTGGGTTTGATCCTCAGCCCTATAAAACAAAATAGAAAATACAAAACCAAAGTAAAAAATCCAAGGAAACTCTCTACATGCATATTTGTGTTCTTTCTCTTCCACTTGCAGGCTGCTATATGGCAAGCGCTAAACCACTATGCTTACCGAGATGCCGTTTTCCTCGCAGAGCGACTGTACGCAGAAGGTTTGTTTGTGACTATTCATTTGTATAGAACTGTAAATGAATAAAATGTATGAAATTTCATCACCTTTTATGACTAGCAAGATTCTTGGTATCTTGTTCTTTTTTTTTTCTTCTTCTTCTTCTTTATAATTGACCACTAGTTGATAAAACTTCTAACTTGTATCTTTCTTTCATGTTAGGGTTTTTTTCATGTGTCTTTTTTCATGTTAGGGTTTTTTTGTTTGTTTGTTTTTTGTTGTTGTTGTTGTTGTTGTTGTTGTTTTGGTGGTGGTGGTACTGGGGTTCCTGGAAATCCTTCTACCTCCGAGATACACTCCCAGACCCATTTTTATACTTTATTTGGGAACAGGGTCTCTTAAGCCAGTGCAGCTGGCTTTGATCCTGCACAGTCGTCTCCGCCTCCGCCTCCCAAGCGCAGGGATTACAAGCGTGCGCCACCACGCCCTGCATGTTAAGTTTTATAACTATAGAGTTGATCCAAGTTTATAGACTATGGTATACTTATATGGTATACTTATTCCCAATCTTTAGAGTTTTTTTCCTAGGTTTATTTTTTATTCATTCATTTATTTATTTTTGTGGGTCTAGGGATGAAACCCAGGGGTGTTCTTCATCCGAGCTACACCCCTTGCCCTATGTTTTATTCTTTATTTTGAAACCAGGTCTTATTTAGTTGCAAAGGGCCTCACTAAGTAGCTGAGGCTGTCCACGAACTGCGATCCTCCAGTCTCAGCCTCCCAAATGTTGGGATTACAAGTGTGTGCCACCACGCCCAGCTTAGGTTTGTTTTTTAATTAGAACAAAATTCGTATTCTATAGTTAAGAGCAATAGCTACAGTGACAATCCTGTCACGCTTTTTTTTGTACTGGGGATGAAACTCAGGCATCCTGCCTCTGAGCTAAACCCCAGCTCTTCTCACCTTTGTATTTTGAAGCAGGTTCATACACTGGAGGTGTCTACTCCCCAGATGATGACTTTGTGAGTTTGAGATGTGGCACAAGAATTCAGTTCTAACAAATTTCCAAGTTAGGCTGATGCTGGTACAAGACTACACTTTGGAAACATTTGTTTGTTTGGTGCTACTAGGGATGGAACCCAGGAGCATTCTACCTCTGAGCTACAGAGGTATTCTTTCTTTCTTTCTTTCTTTCCTTATTTTATTTTTTGCAGTACAGGGGATGGAACCCTACATTCGAGTTATACCCCCCGCCCTACTTTTTATTCTTTTTTTTTTTTTTTTTTATCAGAGACCGCTGCTTTATTCGGACCCAACCCCGGCACCCTTCAGGGAGTCAGCCAGCTGTGGGGGAAGGGACCAACAGGTCACACATCTGGAAAGTTGCGTATAGTCCTGATCAGCTGGCTGAGTCACCCTATTTTTTATTCTTTATTTTGAAACAGGATCACACTGAAAAGGGCCTTGCAAAGGGCCTCACTAAGTAGCTGAGGCTGTCCCCAAACTGCAATCCTCCTGTCTTAGCCTCCCAAATGCTAGGATTACAAGCAAGCACCACCACACCTGGCTATTCTTTATTTTTTAAACAGAGTCTCACTAAGTTTCAGAGGGCCTGCTAAGTAGCTAAGGCTGGTGGCAAACCTGTGATCCTCCTGCCTCAGCTTCCCAAGTACTGGGATTACAAGTGTGCACCACCATGGCTGGCTAAACAGTGGGGGGTTTTTTTGGTGATACTGGGGGTGGAACCCAGAGGCTTTCTACCTCCGGACTATACTTTCAGACCTATTTTTGGAAGCAGGGTCTTACTAAGTTACTGAGAGCCTCACTAAGTAGCTGAGGCTGGCTTTGAACCTGTGTGATCCTCCTGTCTCAGCCTCCCAAGTGTGGGGATTACAAGCGTGCGCCACCACGCCCGGCCTAAACAGTGGTTTAGAAGATCTTTCTGCCTACAGGGATTTTTACATAAAAGCACAAATTTAGTTAGGAGGTTGTGAATAGAAGTGATCATTACTTTAATAGTGATATAGAGTAAATAAGGGGAAAATGCCACGTTTTATTAATAAGGAAGGAGTATTTCCTAGTGTAAAGAAATAGGGAACAGATTGACTCAGTTCTTAACATTGTAGAGTAATTTACTTAGTGATACTATAGAGTCCATCAATTTAGAAATTTTTTTCTTTAAGTTATCTTGAATATAATTTAGCATATATTTGGTGTTAGAAACAACATTTAAAAGTCTGGTCTTAGCCAGGTGTGGTGGTGCACGCTTATAATCCCAGCATTTGGGAGACTGACACCAGAGGATTGCGGTTCACGGACAGCCTCTGCTAACTTAGGCCCTTTGCAACTCAGTGAGACCCTGTTTCAAAATAAAGAATAAAAAATAGGCCTGGGGGTATAGCTTGGAGATAAAATGCCCCTTGGTTCCATCCCTAGTACTAGAAAAAAAAAATTCTGGTCTTTTTTTCCTTCTTTCTTCAGTACTGAGGCTTGAACCCAGGTGTCCTTTACATTGAGCTAAACCCCCCACCCCAGTCCTGCCAGGTGGTGGTGCATGCTTGTAATCCCGAGTTTGAAGCCAGCCTCAGCTACTTGGTGAGGCTCCCAGCAACTAGTGAGACCTGTTTCCAAATAAAATATAAAATAGGTCTGGGAGTGTAGCCCAGAGTTAGAAAGCCCCTGGGTTCCATCCCCAGTACCACAAAATAAATAAATGCATACATACTTTTTTTTTTTTTTTTTTTTTGGTGGTATTGTGGTTCCTGGAAGCCCTTCTCCGGGCTCACTCCCAGACCTATTTTATACTTTTTTTTGTTTGAAAACAGGGTCTCTTAAGCCAGCACGGCTGGCTTCGAACCTGCGCAATCCTCCTGCCTCCGCCTCCCAAGCGCGGGGATTATAAGCGTGCGCAACCACGCCCGGCTCATACTTACATTTATACATACATACATACATAAAATAAACCCAGTACTTAGGAGCTGATATAGGAGGATCAGTGGTTCAAGACCAACCTTAGCAACTTAGCAAGACCCTGTTTCAAAATAAAATAGGGAAGAGCCAGGAGTAAGTGGCACATACTTGTAATCCCAGCATTCAGGATGCTAAGACAAGAAGATCATGGTTTGTGGACAGCCTCAGCTACTTAGTGAGGCCTTTCAAAACTCAGTGAAACCCTGTTTCAAAAAATAAAAAGACTAGCCGGGCGTGGTGGTGCATGCTTGTAATCACAGTGCTTGGGAGGCTGAGACAGGAGGATCACACAAGTTCGAAGTCAGCCTCAGCTACTTAGTGAGTCTCTCAGCAACTTAGTGAGACCCTGTTTCCAAATAAAGTATAAAATAGGTTGGGGCAGGTGTGGTGGCTCATGCTTGTAATCCCCGCTCTTGGGAGGCGGAGACAGGAGGATCGCGCAGTTGCAATTCGAAGCCAGCCACCAAAAAAAAAAAAATAGGTTGGGAGTATGGCCCGAAGTAGAAAAGCTCCTGGGTTCCACCCCCAGTACCACCACAAACAAACAAAAAGACTAAAAAATAGGGCTGGGAATGTAGCTCAGAGGTACAATGCCCTTGGGTTCCATCCCCAGTACACAAAAAGTAAAATAAAATAGGGCTGGGAGTGTGACTGAGAGATGGAATGCCTCTGGGTTCAATCCCCAGCCTCACACATACACACCAAAAGAAAGAAAAAAAGACCCCAGCTGCTTTTAGTTTTTGAGACAGGATCTTCCTTAGTTGTTCAGGCTGACTTTGAACTTGTGATCCTACTGCCTCTGCTATTCAAGTTTAGGATTAACAGACATGCACAACCACAACCGTGCCCAGCATAAAAATCTGATCTTTTAATGTGGAAATTATTTCAGTTTAGTAAATGGGCTTATTTACCTCATCTTTTCTCTAGTTACATTTGTCTTCTGTCTTCTTAAAAAATATGTTAGAAGAAGATAGTTGGGTGTGGTGGCGCACACTTGTAATGCCAGCATTTGGGAGTCTGAGACAGGAGGATCACGGTTTGTGGACAGCTTCAGCTACTTAGTGAGACTCTGTTTCAAAATAAAGAATAAAATAGAGGTTAGGGATGTTTCTCGGAGGTAGAATGCCCCTGGGTTCCATCCCCAGTACCACGGGGGAGGGGGGGAGAAAATGGAAGAAAGAAATAATACCTAAAACCAAAATATTTTATTGTAGTCTAAGGTTAGATGATTATATGTGTGTGTTTGCTTTTATTCAGGATTTAATTAGCTGAACTACTATCAGCAGCATATTTATTTCTCCATAATTCAAATTTGAATTAATAATGATTATTTTGGGTTAAATAAGATGCCTAGTTTTTTGTTTCTAAACTTGTTTATTATCAGATAGACCAATTGCCATTCACTCTGCTGAATTTCCTTTTTCTGTGTTATGTCTGTTTAGTGCACTCTGAAGAAGCCTTGTTTTTACTGGCAACCTGTTACTACCGCTCAGGAAAGGCGTATAAAGCATATAGACTCTTAAAAGGACATAGCTGTACTACACCACAGTGCAAATACCTACTTGCAAAGTGTTGTGTTGATCTCAGCAAGTAAGTTTCTAATCTTCTCTGGTTAATTTTATTCTACTTACACTGTAGAATTTTGGATCAAATTCTTTTGGACAGTTTAAACTGATTGGTTCCTACTTTTGTCCTCTTTTTTGGTTGTACAGATTTGAGATGTTTGAGCTGTTGCCTGTGGCATTATTCTTTTTTTTTTTTTTTGGTGGTACTGGGGTTCCTGGAAACCCTTCTACCTCCGGGCTACACTCCCAGACCTATTTTTACATTTTTATTTGGAAACAGGGTCTCCTAAGCCAGTGCGCGCTGCTGGCTTCGAACCTGCGCGATCCTATCTCCGCCTCCCAAGCGCAGGGATTTCAAATGTGTGCCACCATGCCTGGAGACATTACTTTTGTTATGCAGAGATTTCATTGTTCATGGTGATAGCAGAACTGAACTCTGGAGAAACTTAAGTTATAAATAATTCTTAAGGTTTCCAAAATGATCACAAATTCCATTTTTCTTTCCTTTTCTTTCAGTGTTAGACAAATTTGAATAAGCCTCAAATTGGTGACTTAGTTTCCTATTTTATTTTATTTTATTTTATTTTTTGTGGGTTTGGGAGTGGAACCCTGGGGCATTTGACCTCCGAGCTACAGCTCCTGCCCTATTTTTTATTCTTTATTTTGAAACTGGGTCTCACTGAGTTGCAGAGGGCCTCACTAGGTAGCTGAGGCTGTCCGCGAACTGTGATCCCGAACCGTGTCCCGAATGCTGGGATTACAAGCGCAAGCCACCATGCCCGGTTTTATTTTATTTTTTAAATTTGGAGGGTGGGTACTGGGAATTGAACTTACAGGCATTCTACCTCCAAGCTACACCCCTAGCCTGATTTTACTTATATTTGGAAGCAGGGTCCCGTTAGTTTGCTAAGAGCCTTGCTAAGTTGCTAGGGCTGGCCTTGAACCCGTGATCCTCCTGTCTTAGGCTCCCAAGTACAGGGATCACAGGTGTATGCCACCATGCACAACTATGTTTTTTGTTTGTTTTGTTTTTTTTTCTTCCCAGAACCAGGGGCATTCTACCTCCAAGCTATATACCCAGCCCTGTTATTTTATTTTTTATTTTGAAACAGAGTCTCACTAAGTAGTGGAAGGCCTCGCTAAGTAGCTGAGGTTGACCTGTGATCCTCCTGTCTCAGCTTCCCAATTACTGGGGTGGCAAGCGTGTACCACCATGACCTGTTTACTTTTAATATTTACTTATTGGTACTGGGAACTGAACCCAGGGGCTGTGACCTAGCCCTATTTTAATTTTTTACTTTGAAAATGGGATATCTCAAAGTTGGTGAGACCAGCCTCAAAGCTGAGATCCACATCCACATCTCAGAAAACTCACACTTTCTTTTTGAGATCTTTTTATGGAGGAGCTACTGCCTACCCCTTTGAAATGGGTGGGGGACAGAGTCGAATGAATAAATGAATACTCTTTTTTTTTTTTTTTGGTACTGGGGTTGGAACCAGGGGCTTTCTACCTTGAACTACACTCCCAGCCCTATTTTTGTATTCTTTATTTTGAAACAGGGTCTTACTGATTTGCAAAGGGCTTCAATAAGTAGTAGGTGAGCTGTCCTCGAACTGCAGTCCTCCTGTCTCAGCCTCCCAAATGCTGGGATTACAAGCGTGCGCCACCATGCCCAGCTAAATGAATACTCTTTGCTTATTTCCAGTTAAACCAAGTCAGCTGTCCCTATTTCAAATCCAGCAGCAACTGGAGAGATAGATAAATAGTTATATTCTATTAAACTCTTTTCTGTCCTGTAAAAATTGGAATCATGGTAAAAGTGACTAAGCAGTTAGATATTAGTAAAAGCTTGCATGGGTATTTGTAGGTTTATAGTTGAAGGGTACAAATAAGTCTCATAAAGTCACCATATACTTATACATAACTATTTTATTTGTCCAGTGACTAGCTGCTGTCTTATTTTTTAAGGCTAAGATTTCTATAAAGCTCTGCAAAATATATTGTTGGGTGTTTTTTTTTTGTTTTTGTTTTTGTTTTGTGTGGTACTGGGGGTGAAACCCAGGGACTTTTCTTCCTCCAGCCTACACTCCCATACCTTTTTTTTTTTTTTTTGGCGGGTCTGGGGATGGACCCCAGGGGCATTTGACCTGTGAGCTACACTTCCTGCCCTATTTTTTATCCTTTATTTTGAAACAGGGTCTCATGGAGTTGCAAAGGGCCTCACTAAGTAACTGAAGCTGTCCACGAACCTTGTTCCTCCTCTGGTCTCAGCCTCCTGAATGCTGGGATTATAAGTGTGCACCACCACACCCGGCTTCCTAAACCTATTTTATACTTTATTTGGAAACAGGGTCTCACTAAGTTGCTGAGAGCCTCACTAAGTAGCTGAGGCTGGCTTCGAACCTGTGTGATCCTCCTGTGTCAGCCTTCCAAGTGCTGGGATTATAGGCATGCACTAATCTCTTAAACCAGTTTTTTGTTTTCCTGCAGTACTGGGGATTGAACCGAGGGGCATTCTACTTCTGAGCTACCCTGCCAGCCGGGGTTTTTTTTTTTTTTTTTGAAACAGGGTCTCTTTAGACTGATGAAAGTCTCACTACTTGCTGCAGCTGTCCTAGAGCCTTTGATCTTCCTGACTTAGCCTCCCAAGTACTGAAATTAAAGGCATTCGATACCATGCCTGACTTTAAGCCAGGTTTTAAATTGACAGATTCCTATCCCATTTATAAGTAATATATATTTACATATATATACATATATATATTTTTTTTATGTTTTACTGGGAGGAAACAAAAAGTTCCACTGACAATGCAAAGATACATTCAGAATATGCTTTATTAATCTACTTGAAAGTTTTCCAAACTATGTTTTTAAAGATTTTTTTATTTATTTATTTATTTTTTATTTTTTTTTTTTTTGCAGTCGGTACAGGGTATGGAACCCAGGGCATTCTACCTCTGAGCTCTACCCCCAGACCTATTTTTTATTCTATTTATTAATTTATTTATTTTGTGGGTCTGGGGATGGAACCCAGCGGCATTTGACCTCCGAGCTACGCCCCCTGCCCTATTTTTTATTCTTTATTTTGAAACAGGGTCTCACTAAGTTTCAGAGGGCTTTACTAAGTAGTAGCTGAGGCTGTCCGCGAACCGCGATCCTCCGGTCTCAGCCTCCCGAATGCTGGGATTACAAGCGTGCGCCACCACACCCAGCTTTATTCTTTTTATTTTTTTGAAACAGGGTCTCGCTGAGTTTCTAAGGGCCTTCCTTACTAGGTAGCTGAGGCTGTGTGTGAACTGTGATCCTCCAGTCTCCGCCTCCCAAATGATGGGATTACAAACTTGCACCACCACACCCAGCCCCTATTCTTTATTTTTTAATTAATTTATTTTTGATGGTACTGGGGGTGAACCCCAGAGGCTTTCTACCTCCGGGCTATACTCTCAGACCAATTTTATATTTTATTTGGAATCAGGGTCTCACTAAGTAGCTGAGGCTATCCACTTTACTGTAATCCTCTGGTCTCAGCCTCCCAAATGCTGGGATTACAAGTGTGTGCCAACCATGCCCTGCATTTAATGAATTGTTTTTATTAAAAAACATGATATGAGCTGGATGTGGTGGCGGATGATTGTAATCCCCACGCTTGGGAGGCGGTGACAGGAGAATAGTGCAGGTTCGAAGCTAGCCGCGCTGGCTTAGACCCTGTTTCAAAGTATAAAATAGGTCTGGGAGTGTAGCCCGGAGGTAGAAGGGCTTCCAGGAACCCCAGTACCACCTAAAAAATAAAAAATAACAACATGATATGATTACATGATATGCTAAAAATATATATTAAATATATATTAAAATTGGGCACTTTTTTCATTTAGGGAGTGTGTGTGTGTGTGTGTGTGTGTGTGTGTGTGTGAAACAGAGAGGAGAGAGAGAGACTAGGGATTGAACACGGACATTCTACCTTCAAGTTATATCCACAGCCTTTTGTTTTGTTTTGTTTTTAAATAGGATCTTGCTAGGTTGCTGAGTCTCACTCTGCCTAGCTAAATATTATTTATTTAGTGGGGGGGGTACTGGGGATTGAGCCCAGGGGCATTCTTCTGAGCTACACCCCCACCCCCCATTTTAATTTTTGAAACAGGGTCTCACTAGGTTGATGAGAGTCTCACTACTTGGTGAGGCTGTCCTCGAACCTGTAATCCTCCTGTCTCAATCTCCCAAGTACTAGAATTACAAGTGTGCACCACCATGCCAGGCTCTAGGTAAATTTTTTTTTTTTTTTTTTTTGGGGGGGGGAGGTGGTACAGGGGGTGTAACCCAGAAGCTTTCTACCTCCAGGCTATATTCCCAGACCTAATTTATATTTTATTTGGAAACAGAGTCTCACTAAGTTGCTGAGAGCCTGGAAACCCTTCTACCTCTGGGCTACACTCCCAGACCTATCTTTTTATATTTTTATTTGGAAACAGGGTCTCTTAGCCAGCGCGGCTGACTTTGAACCTGCACAATCCCTGTCTCCACCTCCCAAGCGTGGGGATTATATGCATGTGCCACCATGCCCCTGCCCAGTTAGGTAAAATTTTAAGATCAGAAATTTTCAGCTACTCTAATGATTTTAATATATATTTACTGCTATTCTGAAGTACCATGAACTTTTTACTTTATCTGTCTCCATAGTTAGACATACATTGATAATAATGAACATCTTCAGCGGGGCATGACAGCTCATGCCTGTAATCTTAGTACTTGCGAGACTGGGACAGGATGATCACATATTTGAGGACAGCCTCAGCAATTTAGCCAGACCCTCCACACAATTTAGTGACACCCTGTTCAAAAAAATTTTTTTTGGAGGGGATATGTCTGGAGATGGAACCCAGGGGCATTGACGCACCTAGCTATACCCTCCTGCCCTATTTTTTATTCTCTATTTTTTGAAACAGGGTCTCACTAAGTTGTGGAGCACCTCACTAAGTAGCTGAGGCCATCTGTGAACCACAATCCTCCAGTCTCAGCCTCCTGAATGCTGGGATTACAAGCATGTACCACCATGCCCAGCCTGTTTCAGATTTAAAAAGAAAAAAATAGCGCTGTGGGTATAGCTCAGAGGTAGAATTCCTCTGGGCTCAATCCTCAGTACCACAAAAAAATTAATAAATAAAAAAAAGATCTTCATGAGGTACTGATTGTTTTAAATTTGTAACTTTGTATTTTAAAGGCTTGCAGAAGGTGAACAGATCTTGTCTGGTGGAGTGTTTAATAAGCAGAAAAGCCATGATGACATTGTTACTGAGTTTGGTGACTCAGCTTCCTTTACTCTTTCATTGTTGGGACATGTATATTGGTAAGTAAGAATGAGTCAAACCAGCAGAAAAGACT
Organism: Muscardinus avellanarius; assembly: GCF_963383645.1. Lineage (NCBI taxonomy): Eukaryota > Metazoa > Chordata > Mammalia > Rodentia > Gliridae > Muscardinus > Muscardinus avellanarius. The sequence continues at coordinate 56,277,140 of NC_137802.1, read as the reverse complement.
TTCTTATAAGAGAATGCTTTGTAGTTTAAAAACTCTGCATTGAGCTATGTTGTCAAATACAATTGAGCTGACTGGTGTAAAATTTTGTGATTCCTTGATTTTTGTGATTGCTTAAATTTTGTGATTACTTAAACTGGTTAAGTAGCAGAGATGTTAATCCCATTTTAACTGTCCATTTAGTCTTACTGATAATAGGTGCTATAGCACTGCTTAACAACTGAATGTTAGTTTTTAAAAAGAATACTTTTTTTGTGTGTGTATGTGGAACTGGGGATGGAACCCAGGGACTTTCTACCTCTGAGTCACACCCCAACCCTATTTTATATTTTTATTTGGAAACGGGGTATCACTAAGTTCCTGAGAGCCTCACTAAGTAGCTGAGGCTCGCTTCGAACCTGTGCAATCCTCCTGTCTCAGCCTCTCCAGCACTGGGATTATAGGCGTGTGCCACCACGCCCGGAGAATGTTAGTTTTTACATTGGATGAAGAACGTATATTTATTTAAGCTAATAAGGAAAAAAGAGAAAAAAAAGTGGTTTGTTTTCTCTAATATTAAATATTACTACTACTCCTTAGCAAAAAGGCAAATTTAGTTAATAAAGAATAACAGATCTTGCCGGGTGTGGTGGTGCACTCTCATAATCCCAGTACTTGGGAGGTTGAGACAGGAGCATCGCTCAGGTTAAAAGCCAGCCTCAGCTACTTAGTGAGGCTCTCAGCAATTCAGTGAGGGTCTCTGTTTCCAAATAAAAATATGAAAATAGATCTGGGAGTGTAGCCTGGAGGTAGAAGGTCCCTGGATTCCATCCCCAGTACCACACACACACAAAAGAATAACAGATCTTATCTGGCACATCAGTGATTTTGAAGTGTGTTAAAAGAAATCTACATGGTGGTTGAAATAATAGTCATTTTGGAAGTAATTTTTAAATTTATTAAAATTTTTAAAAAGTGAATATGAGAAGCCGGGCATGGTGGCGCACACTTGTAATCCCAGCATTCAGGAGGCTGAGACCTGGAGGATCGCGGTTCGCAGAGAGCCTCAGCTACTTAGTGAGGCTCTCTGCAACTCAGTGAGACCTGGTTTCAAAATAAAGAAAAAATAGGGCTGGGAGTGTAGCTTGGAGGTCGAATGCCCCTGGGTTCCATCCCCAGACCGGAAAAAAAAAAAAAAAAGTGAATATAGTGAATATGAGAGGCGGGTGTGGTGGCACATACTTGTAATCCCAGTACTTGGAAAGCCGAGACAGGAGACAGGAGGATCACACTGGTTCAAAGCCAGCCTCAGCTACTTAGTAAGGCTCTGGGTTCCACCCCCAGTACCACACACACACAAAAAAAGTGAGTATGAGCCAGGTGTGGTGGTGCTCACCTGTACTTTCAGTACTTAGAGGCTTAGATGGGAGGATCATCTAAGTGACATCCTCAGCAATGTAGGGAGACCCTGTTTTCAAATAAATATTAAATAGGTCTGGGGTGTAGCCTAGAGGTAGAATGCCCCAGGGTTCAATACCCAGTACCCCCCCCCACGCACACATACAAGTGAGTATGAACTCAAAATTATCATTATAATACCATTGTTATCACTTGGTTTCATTCCAAAATGCTTTTGGAGTTGGAAAGTAGGGGGTAGAGATATAACCAAAAATTTTCATGCTTCACCATGGATATGTTATTTATTTTTTATTTTTTTGGTGGTACTAGGGGTGGAACCCTGGGCTTTTCTACCTCCAGGCTATACTCCCAGACCTATTTTATATTTTATTTGGAAACAGGTTCTCACTAAGTTGCTGAGAGCCTCACTAAGTAGCTGAGGCTGGCTTCGAACATGTGTGATCCTCCTGTGTCAGCCTCCCAAGTGCTGGGATTATAAACGTACACCACCACTCCCGGCTTGGATATGTTATGAGAGAAGTAACTGAGTACTGCTTGGTTTAAGAACCAGGAAAGCCAGGTGTGGTGACACATGCTTATAATCTCAGTACTTGGTAGGCTGAGAGAAAGAATTACAGGTTCATGGCCAGTCTTGGCTACTTAGTAGGCCCTTGGCAATTTAATGAGACCCTGTTTCAAAATAAAGAATGAAAAATAGGGCTGAGGGTGAATGTCCCTGGTTTCCACCACCAGTACCAAAAAAGTAAAAAAAATTAGGGCTCAGGATGTAGCCCAGAGGTAGAATGCCCCTGAGTTCCATCCCTGGTACCACAAAAAGGAGAAAAAAAAAAAAAAAAAACCAGGATAGCATCTGTTTTAACATAAATTGAGGCTAGTTTGAACAGCGCTTAAAACAGGGCATGTTGGTGCACACTTACAATCTCGGTACTTGAGAGGCTGAGACAGGAGTACTGCAAGTTTGTGGCCAGCCTCCGCTACTTAGTAAGGCTCTCTGCAAGTTAGTGAGGCCCTGTTTCAAAATAAAGAATAAAAGTAGAGCTGGAGGTGTAGCTTAGAGGTAGAATGCCCCTAAGTTCAGTCCCCAGTACCCCAAAAAAAAGAAGTTGAAATGAAAATGTCTTTTTGTACAGAATAAATTATTTGGATGTATTTAAGGGCACCTTTTTAGGTGTGGTAGTGATATATCTAGCCATTGACATCATTCGTAAGAATAGGAATAAGTAAAGATATGTCAATTTCTTCATTTATCTTAAGAAAACTGTTGGATGTAATGATAAGGATAAATAACTCAATACCCACCCTCAGGTTTATAAAAAAAATAGGAAGAGACAATAAAAGTTTGTAAGCTTTTATTATCACAATATAAGTACTATGATAGAATTTGAGCAGTATTTTGTTTAAATGAGAAAATACTAAACAATTCTATTTGGTTAAGAAGAGGAATAAAAGCCAGCCCTTGTCGTGCATGCCTGTAATCCCAGTATTTGGGAGGCTGACACAGAATAATTGCAGGTTCAAGGTTAGCCAAAGCAACATTGTGCGATCTTGTTTATAAAATAATAATAGGGATAGGGGTGTAGTTCAGAGGTAGAGTGCTCCTGTGTTCAATCCACAATAGCACATAAAAGGAAAATATAGCCAGTTGTGGTGGGGCACGCTTGTAATCCCAGCATTTGGGAGGCTGAGACAGGAGGATCGCGGTTTGTGGACAGTCTCAGCTACTTAATGAAGGCCCTTTGCAACTCGGTGAAACCCTGTTTCAAAAATAAAGAATAGAAAATAGGGCCGGGAGTGTAGCTTGGAGGTAGAATGCCCCTGGGTTCTATCCTTCGTACCGTAAAACAAAAAGGAAAATATAAAATATTTTAAATGCTAGATATGTATTACTAATGATTTTTTAAATCAAATTGCTAATAACTTTTTTTTTTGAGTGAGTGTGTGTGCACATGTGCGTGTATGTGTGACTAGAGAGTGAACCCAGGAGCAGTCTACCTCTGAGCTATATCCTCAGGCCTATTTTATTTTTATTTTGAAACAGGGTCTCACTAGGTTATTGAAAATCTTACTATTTGCTGAGGCAGTCCTTGAACTTGCAACCTTCCTGTCTCAGCCTCCCAAGTTGGTATTACAAGCATGCACCACCACATCTGTCTTATTAATAAAGGTTTTTTGTGGGGTTTTTTGGTGGTACTGGGGTTCCTGGAAATCCTTCTACCTCCGGGCTACAGTCCCAGACCTATTTTTATACTTCTTAATTCTAAAACAGGGCCTCTTAAGCCAGAGCCATTGGCTTCGAACCTGCGTGATCCTCCTGTCTTAGCCTTCCAAGCACAGGGATTACAAGTATGTACCACCACGCCCCGCTTAATAAAGATTTTAAAGGAGCAGTTGAACTAGGTCCTGAGAAAAGTATGTGATGTATAAGGCAGTTCCTAATTATGAAGAAGGAATTTTCCTAACTCCTTCAGAGAAATATGATTCATCTCTATTTTTTTTTTTTTTTTTTTTTTTTGTGTGTGTGTGTGTGTGTGTGTGTGTGTGTGTGTGTGTGTGTGTGTGTGATGGACATTGATAGGCATTCTGAGCTACATTTCAGCCTTATTTATTTAGATGCTGGGGCATTCTACCTCTAAGCTATACCTCCGGCCCTATTTTACTTTTATTTTTATTTTGTTTTGTTTGTTTGTTTGTTTTGGGTTTTTTTGTTTTTTTGTTTTGTTTGGTGTTACTGGGGTTCCTGGAAGCCCTTCTACCTCTGGGCTACACTCCCAGACCTATTTTTATACTTTTTTATTTTGGAAACAGGGTCTCTTAAGCCAGCACAGCTGGCTTCGAACCTGCGCTTTCCTCCTGTCTCCGCCTCCCAACACGGGAATTACAAGTGTGTGCCACCACGCCCGGCCTTATTTTTATTTTGAAACAGGGTCTTGCTAGGTTGGTGAAAGTTCGCTACTTGCTGAAGCTGTCCTTAAACCTCCAATCCTGTGTAAGCCTCCAAAGTACTGGGATTATAGACATTTGCCACCACACCAGCAAATTTTTATTTTGAAGCAGGGTTTTGCTAAGTTGCTGAAGCTGGCCTTAACCTCAGCCTCCCAAATACTGGGATTACAGGTGTATGCCAACTGTACCTGGCTAGGTTATTTTTATTCATCATAAAAGTGGTTAAGTATCCAAAGTGGAACAATACTGCTTTGAAACTGTCTTTCATTTTAGCCATTATATTTATTGTATGCCTGTCTTGTGACCAAAATTGTACCCAGTAATCTAGATACATGCATTTTGTGGTTTTGTACCAAGATGTGTTAGGAGCCGGGTGTGGTGGCACACACATGTAATCTCTATACTTGGGAGGTGAGACAGGAGGATTGTGCAGGTTCTTAGTGAGGCTGTGTTTCAAAATAAAATAGGTCTGAGAGTGTAGCCTGGAGGTAGAAAGCCCCTGGGTTCCATCCTCAGTAACACACACACACACACACACACACACACACACACACACACACACACACACAGTGTGTTAGATTTTTCTTTATTCTTTTTTGAGTTTTTCTTTTCTTTTTTTTTCTCCCCCCCCCCATTATACCAAATGAAATTTGTTTAGGACACATGGATTCCAAGTCTGATTTCCAAGCCAAAATAATTTTACTTTAATTCTTTGGGAAACTCCTTATTGGGTTTTGTGTTCAGGCACTTGTTTGGCAAAAAAATTCCCATTAGAGGGCCCCAACCTGGAGACAGTGGTTTATGCCTATTATCTCAGCTACTTGGAAGAGCTAAGTCAAGAGGATCAAAAATTCAAAGCCAGCCTGGGCAACTTACTGAGACCCTATCTCAATATAAAAAGAGTTGGGGACACCAGGCATGGTGGTGCATAGTTGTAATCTCTGTACTTCGGAAGCCGAGTCAGGAGGATAGCAGGTTCGAAGCCAGCCTCAGAAGCTTAGCGAGGCTCTCAGCACCTTAGTGAGACCCTATTTCCAAGTAAAATATAAAGTAGGGCCAGGCATAGTGGCACATGCTTGAAATCCCTGCATTCGGGAGGCTGAGACAGGAGGATCACAGTTTGCGGCAAGCCTCAGCTACTTAGTGAGGCCCTTTGCAACTCAGTGAGACCCTCTTTCAAAATAATAAAATATCGGACTGGGGGTGTTGCTCAGAGGTAAAATGTCCCTGAGTTCCATCCCCAGTACCACAAAGAGGAGTGGGGGAGATAGTTGGGGAGGTAGTTCAATGGTAGAATTCTCCTATGCTTAATTCCCAGTACAATCAAATAAATTTATTTGGAGCGCCTCAAGAAGTTTCATTTTCTTAAATCTTTGTCCTTTTTATTTATTGAGTAATTAAAGACTATTAAGTTTTTGGTCTGTTAATCAGATCATGCCTCATTATAAATATCAGCCTTGCTGTCTTGCCAGAAGTTCAGATGATTTTCCTTCTGCTAATGAAAAAAAGAAAATAAAATTATGATTTAAATAATATTGGAAGCCAGGCATAGTGGTGCACGGTTGTAATCCCAGCATTCTGGAGGCTGAGATAGGAGGATCACAGTTCAAGGATAGCCTCAGCTACTTAGTGAGGCCTTTGCAACTCAGTGAGACCCTGTTTCAAAATAAAGAGTAAAAATCAGGCTGGAAGTATAGCTTAGAGTGAGAATGCCCCTGGGTTCCATCCCCAATACCGTAAAAAGTAAAATAAATAGCCGGGCATGGTGGCGCATGCTTGTAATCCCCACGCTTGGGAGGCAGAGACAGGAGGATCACGCAGATTCAAAGCCAGCCGCACGCTGGCTTAGGAGACCCTCTTTCCAAATAAAAATGTAAAAATGGTCTGGGAGTGTAGCCTGGAAGTAGAAGGGTTCCCAGGAACCCCAGTACCACCAAAAAAATAAAAAAGGTAAAATAAATAATTTAAAAAATCTATTTTAAGCCGGGCATGGTGGCGCACGCTTGTAATCCCTGCGCTTGGGAGGCAGAGACAGGAGGATCGTGCAGGTTCGAAGCCAGCCACGCGCGCTGGCTTAGGAGACCCTGTTTCCAAAAAAAAATGTAAAAATAGGTCTGGGAGTGTAGCCTGGAAGTAGAAGGGCTTCCAGGAACCCCAGTACCACCAAAAAAAAAAAAAAAATCTATTTTATAATTGTATAAGCAAAACAAGAGGCAAGGTAGAGGTGTAATTTCCTGGACTCAGAAAACAATCAATCTTGAGAAGCAGGGAAAAAAAATAGATTATGATTTGTACTAAAAGAGAAGAGAAGGAAGAAGAAGAGAAGAGAAGCATTGAATTGAAAGGCTAGAGAAGCATGAGTTAGGGATCTGTTGATGGTTTGCTGAAAGGCAGTAAAAATGAAGAGGAAGCCTAAACCCGGAGATAAGATGAAAGGACAGGAAGCGAGGCTGGACGTGCTGGGCACACGCCTTACGATCCCAACACTTGGCAGGCCGAAACCTGAAGACTACTGCTCCCAGGCCGACGTAGGTAGTTTAGACCTTGTTTCAAAGTAAAAATGACTGGGGATATGGCTCACAGGTAGAATGCAGTCAGGCAGGTGAAGTCCAGCTTTGGTACTGTCTGTGCACTTAACCTAATAGTGGTGTCCTTAAAACACACGCAGAAATTAGGAAAAAGAACAAATTTGAGGAAAAGATAAATTCCGTTTTTGGACATATGGAGCTTTAAATAAGGAAGTAAACTTAGATGGAACTGCCCAAAAGGCAGAGAAAATATAAGTTTGAAGTCAAGAAAGTAGATTTAGGTGTCATCTTTATGGAAAGGATTCTCACCAGAGGAGATCTTATAAAGGAGACTAAAGACAGGAAATGTCTTTTTTTCTGAATTTCAAGAAAAAAATATAGAAGTAGTCATAGAACTGTTTGAAGCTTAGGATAACATTGAGATTTCCCTATATTTTCCTTTTCCTAGCTTTATATTACAAGAATCGTATTGATTTACCACTTTTTTTTTTTCAGGTCTGGGGTCTGGGGATGGAACCCAGGGGCATTCGACCTCTGAGCTACATCCCCTGCTCTATTTTTTTATTCTTTATTTTGAAACAGGGTCTCACTAAGTTGCGAGGTGCCTCACTTAGTAGCTGAGGTTGTCTGTGAACTGCCATCCTCCTGTCCAGCCTCCCGAATGCTGGGATTAAAAGCCTGTGCCACCACGCCCGGCTTGATTCACCATTTCAACCCTCTTTCTGAGAATAGCTGTGATTTCTTTTCTTTGTTTCCCTTTTTTTTTCTTTTTTCTTTTCATGGTGCTGAGGATTGAACTGAAGGCCATTCTACCTCCGAGGTACACTCCCAGCCCTATTTATTGTTTTTTATTTTGAGGCAGTCTAAGTTGTTTGATGGGAAGGCTTCAAACCTGTAATCCTTCTGTTTTAGCCTCCCAAATACTGGGATTATAGGCATGTGCCATCATGCCTGGTTTATTTCCTATATGTAAGTTACTTCTCTATCCCTAGATGATGATTAAGTCATTCTGTGACAGTTTTTTTTTTTTCTTTAAAAAATTTCATCATCTAAACTGGGCATGTTGGTGCATGCTTGTAATCCCAGCATTTGGGACGCTGAGACCAGAGGATCGCGGTTCGCAGACAGCCTCAGCTACTTAGGCCATTTTCAACTCCATGAAACCCTGTTTCAAAAATAAAAAGACTAGCAGGACATGGTGGCACATGCTTGTAATCCCTGTGCTTGGGAAGCAGAGACAGGAGGATTGCACAGGTTCGAAGCCAGCCTTGCTGGCTTAAGAGACCCTGTTTCCAAATAAAAAAATATAAAATAGGTCTGCTAGTGTAGCCTGGAGGTAGAAGGGTTCCATCCTCAGTACCACCAAAAAAATAAAATAAAATAAAAAGACTAAAAATTAGGGCTGGGGATGTAGCTTAGAGATACAACATCTCTGTGTTCCATCCCCAGTACTGGGAAAAAAGAAAAAATAAAAATTTCATCATCTAGCCAGGTATGGTGACACACTCTTGTAATCCCAGTACTTGGGAGGCTGAGACAGGAGGATCACAGGGTTACAGCCAGCCTCAATTACTTAATGAGACCCTCTGCAATGTAGTGAGACCCTGTTTCAAAATAAAGAATAAAAAGTAGGGCTGGGGTATATCTCAGAGATAGAATTCCCCTGGGTTCCATCTGTAGTACTTCAAAAGAAATTTCATCTGAATGATCATAGGTATGGACTTTGATAAAACTTATATACATTTACCAAGTTTGCCTCCCCTTCCTGCTTCCCTTTATGTCCATGTGGATTTTTCTTTTGTTTTGATTTTTTTGTGGTACTGAAGATTGAACTCAGGGATATTCTAATTCTGAGCTACCTCTGCCACCCTTTTTTTTTTTTTTTTTTTTGGTGGTGGTGGTGGTGGTGGTGGTGGTGGTGGTGGTACTGGGGTTCCTGGAAGCCCTTCTACCTCCGGGCTACACTCCCAGACCTATTTTATACTTTTTTATTTTTGGAAACAGGGTCTCTTAAGCCAGCATGGCTGGCTTCAAACCTGTGCGATCCTCCTGTCTCTGCCTCCCAAGCACAGGGATTTTACAAGCATGCGCCACCATGCCTGGCTTGAATCTCTTAATTGTATATCATATGGTTCTTTATAAAACCTTGAGATTTCAGAAGACTTATTGTATCTTAATATTTATTTTTGCGGTACTAGGGATGAACCCAGAGGCACTCTACCTCCGAGCTATACCCCCAGCTCTATTTTTCTATTCTTTATTTTGAAAGAGGATCTCACTGAGTTGCAAAGGGCCTCACTAAGTAGTTAAGGCTGTCCACGAACCATAATTCCCTTTCTCAGCCTCCCAAATGCTGGGATTACAAGCATGCACCACAACAGGCTTCTTAAAATTTTTTTACATGTGATTCTAGAGCATTTGCAATTCAGGCCAGGTTATGAGCATTTTTTATTTGAAACTTCCAATAAAGCCAGGCAGTGTGGTGCACAATTGTAATCCTAGTACTTGGGAAGCTGAGATAGGAGGATCATGCAGGTTCAAAGCCAGCCTCAGCTACTTACTGAGGCCCTCAGCAACTTAGTGAAACCCTGTTTCCAAATAAAATATAAAATAGGTCTGGGAGTGTAGCCCAGAGGTGGTAGTTTCATTTCAGGAGTTCCACCAAAAAAAAAAAAAAAAGAAGAGGAGCCAGGCGTGGTGGTGCACACTTATAATCCCAGCATTTGGGAGACTGAGACAGGAAGATTGTGATTTGTGGGCAGCCTCAGCTACTTAGTGAGGCTCTTTGCAACTCATTGAGATCCTGTTTCAAAATAAAGAATAAAAAATAAGGCTGGAGGTGTAGCTTAGAGGTAGAATGCCCCTGGGATCCATCATCAGTACTGAAAAAAAAAAAGGAAGAAAAAGGTTTAAATGAATCTCACTACCACCCCTTTCCACCCTCCTGCTTAAAAGCTCAGGAGGCAGCAGTACCATTCTGTTAATTCCCAGATTGTCCCAAGTGTATATGTTCCCAAGGTTATTGAATAGATTCCAAATATAATAAACCTTTAAACACCTGATTAAGCCGGGCGTGGTGGCGCACGCTTGTAATCCCTGCACTTGGGAGGCAGAGACAGGAGGATCGCGCAGGTTCAAAGCCAGCCACGCGCGCTGGTTTAGGAGACCCTGTTTCCAAATAAAAATATAAAAATAGGTCTGGGAGTGTAGCCTGGAGGTAGAAGGGCTTCCAGGAACCCCAGTACCACCAAAAATAAATAAATAAACAAACACCTGATTAGAAAAAATATGAATTTTTGTTTACATTAAAAGCCACCACCTCCCCTGTTTTGTTAAAAAAATCAAATAATTAAACATGTTTTATTTATTTATTTATTTACTTATTTACTTAGTTGTGTGTGTGTGGTATTGCTGATGGAACCCAGAGGCATTCTACCTCTAAACTCCACCCCCAGTCTATTTTTTATTCTTTATTTTTAAACAGGGTCTCACTGAGTTGCAGAGGGCCTCACTAAGTAGCTGAGGCTGTCTGCGAACCGCGATCCTTTGGTCTCAGCCTCCAAAATGCTGAGATTACAAGCATGCACCACCACACCCGGCGCAAACATGTTTTGTTTGTTTGTTTGTTTGTTTTGTGGTACTGGAGGTAGAACCCAGGGGTTTTTCTACCTCCGGGCTTTACTCTCAGACCTTTTTATACTATATTTGGAAACAGGATCTCACTAAGTTGCTGAGAGCCTCACTAAGTAGCTGAGGCTGGCTTTGAACCTGTCCGATCCTCCTATCTCAGCCTCCTAGGTGCTGGGATTACAAGCATGCACCACTATGCCCAGCTAATATGTTATATTTAAAACAGATCACTTTCAGAATTACCACTGGGATGTTAAATCAAAAATTAAGAATAAATTGAAACATTTAGATTTTTTCCGTATATCCCTTAGTAACTATAGTGTCTGCCAAGAATTTAAAAGTAATGGTAATATTCAAGAAAGCAATCCGAATTTATCTTGTTAGTATTTATTTCAATTCATGTTCTTTTTGCTTCACCCAACTTTTAACTTGAAACTTCCTAAATAATAGAGATACATGGTAAGAAGGAGAAATTGACAACTTAGGTGTCAAGAAGAGTGCTCTTGCCAGGCGTGGTGGCGCACACTTGTAATCACAGCATTTGGGAGGCTAAGACAGGAGGACCTGGGTTCACGGATAGCCTCAGCTACTTAGTGAGGCCCTCTGCAACTCAGTGAGACCCTGTTTCAAAATAAAGAATGAAAAATAGGGCTGGGAATGTAGCTCAGAGGTCAAATGCCCCTGGGTTTCATTCCCAGACCCACAAAAGAAAAAGAAAAAAAAGAGAGTGCTCTTTTTCCTGGCATGGTGGCATACTCTTGTAATCCCAGCATTGTAGAGGCCGAGACAATAGGATCACGATTTGTGGACAGCCTCAGTTTCTTAGTGAGGCCCTTCACAACTTAGTGAGACCTTGTTTCAAAATAAAAAGACTAAGAAATAGGACTGGCGGTATAGCTCAGAAGTAGAATGCCCCTGGGTTCCATCGCCGGTACTGCAGAAAAAAGAAAGAAAGAAGAGTGCTCTCAGAACTTAAATAAGGTTTACTTAATTTTGTATACCAAAAGTTTTCTTCATAATAAATATTTAGGGTTTTATAACTTTTTTATTCTATTCTCTCCACAGCAAGACAGATCGGCTTGCCAAAGGATCAGAATGTTACCAAAAGAGCCTTAGTTTAAATCCTTTCCTCTGGTCTCCCTTTGAATCATTATGTGAAATAGGTAGGTTTGTGAAAGTGGCTGGGGACAGAGAGGAGGCATGTCCCATTTTCGCGCGCACACACGCGTGCGCGCGCGCTCTCTCTCGCGCGCGCTCTCTCTCTCTCTCTCTCTCTCTCTCTCTCTCTCTCTCTCTCTCTCTCTCTCTCCTTTTTGTGTGGAGGGTATTTTTGTCTGCAAAAAAAAAAAAAAAATACTTTGCAAAGCCAGGGGCTGTGGAAATTGAAGTAAGTTAGGATCAAAGGAGTCATATGACCTTTCATTGCTGCACAGATTAAATCCACTCATCTCTTCTTAGCCAGCCTACCTTAAATATCTCCTGTCCTCTACAATGTGTTGTATTGTGTGGCTAGCACTAGCCAAAATTACTTTCTGCATAAAAAATCAGTAGAACTTCTAAAGAAGTCAGTAGCTGGGTGTGTGGATAACGTTTGTAATTCCAGTACATGGGAGGCTAAGACAGGAAGATGGCAGACTCATGACCAGCCTCAGCTACTTAGTGAGCCCCTTTGTACTTGGTGGACCCTGTTTTAAAATAAAGAACAGCCAGGCAAGGTGGCGCACACTTGTAATCCCAGCATTCAGGAGGCTGAGACTGGAGGATTGAGGTTTGCAGACAGCCTCAGCTACTTAGTGAGGCCCTCCACAATTTAGTGAGACCCTTTCTCAAAATAAAGAATAAAAATAGGGCAGCGGTGTAGCTCGGAGGTCGAATGCCTCTGAGTTCCATCCCCAGACCCACAACACAAAAAATAAAGAATAAAACATAGGGCTGGGTATAGCTTGGAGGTAGAATGCCCCTGTTTTTAATTCCCAGTAATACAAAATTAAATAAATAATAAAGATAACAATAGAGTACCCATATCAGAAACCATTAAATGAATGAAGCCTGGGCAATGTGGAGAACATCTAAGGATATATACTCTAGGTTACACAAAGGACCATGTTAAGACATGTGTCTTATATGCACAGAAGCGCTTCAGTCTGCTGCAATATCTACTGAGTTTCAACTTTCCAACATCAACTTCTACCTTGAGAAATATGAGAGTTTTCTGCTTTAAACATTTAAATCTGCATTTTCCTCTGTGTGTGTGTGTGTGTGTGTGTGTGTGTGTGTGTGTGTGTGTGTGTGTTAGTCACTAGGAATCAAACTCAGAGGTATTCTACCTCCAAACTACACTAACAGCCCAATTTTATTTTTTACTTGAAAACAAGGGTTGCTTGTAAAACAACTAGGTTGCTGAGAGCTTTGCCAAGTTGCCTATGCTGTCTTTGAACCTGCAATCCTCCTGTCTCAGCCTCCCAAGTATTGGGATTACAGGCGTGTACCACCACCCCCTGGCTTTCTGTGATTTGTTAAGCTTCATACTAGTATCCTTGCAGTTTAGCATATTTCCTAAATTTACATCTTTATCTTAGGGGTTAACTTCCATGGTAAGTTAATAAGGTTTTGGGGAGATCAATTTGATTAGCAGAAATGGACAGGAGATTTTTAAAACTGGACTAAACTAGATTTCTACTTAGTTATACATACTTAAATTTTTTTTCCTCAGACAAACATTTTTTTGTTGTTTTTGGTTTTCACAGGTGAAAAGCCAGATCCTGACCAAACATTTAAGTTAACATCGCTGCAGAACTTTAGCAACTGTCTGCCCAACTCTTGTACAACACTAATCTCTAATCATAGTTTATCTCACAGACAGCCCGAGACAGTTCTTACAGAAACACCCCAGGACACAATTGTAAGTGTATCTCTTCTAATGTTCAAAATATTATGAACGCTAATAAGAATGATCTGAACTAAATAATGTGTCAAAGTGACATGGTAGAAATTTTCTGTTTCAGGAATTAAACAGACTGAACTTAGAATCTTCCAATTCAAAGTACTCCTTGAATACAGATTCCTCAGTGTCTTATATTGATTCAGCTGTAATTTCACCTGATACTGTCCCTCTTGGAACAGGAACTTCCATATTATCTAAGCAGGTTCAAAATAAACCAAAAACTGGTCGAAGTTTATTAGGAGGACCAGCTGCTCTTAGCCCACTAACCCCAAGGTAAGTAAAACAAAAGATACTTTTTATTTATTTTTGTGGTACTGGAGATGGAACTTAGAGTCATTCTTCTACCTCCAGCTACAACACCAACCCCCACCCTTTTTTTTCTTGTGGGTCTGGGACTGGAGCCCAGGGGCAGTCCCTGCTACATCCCCCATCCTGTTTTTTATTCTTTATTTTTGAAACAGTATCTCACTAAGTTGCAGAGGGCCTAAGTAGCTGAGGCTGTCTGGGATTACAAACATGCTTCACCATGCCCAGCCCCCCAGCCCTTTTTTTGATTTTTGTTTTTAAATAGTGTTACTAGGTTGCTGAGAGTCTGCTAAATTGCTGAGGCTGGTCTTGAACCTGTAGTCTACCCATCTCAGCTTCCCAAGTCCTGGAATTATAGTCCTGCATCACTACAGCCAGCAGGTTCAAAAGATACTTTAAAATGTATTATGTTGAGCCAGGCATGGTGGTGCATGCTTGTAATTCCAGCATTCGGGAGGCTGAGACCGGAGGATTGTGGTTCGTGGTTAACCTAAGCTACTTAGCGAGGTTAACTCAGTGAGACCCTGTTTCAAAATAAAGAATAAAAAATAGGGCAGGGAGTATAGCTCCGAGGTCGAATGCCCCTGGGTTCCTTCCCCAGACCTGCCCCCCCAAAAAAAATGTATTATGTTGATTCCGGGCTTGGTATGGCACACGCTTGTAATCCCCGCACTTGGGAGGCGGAGACGGGAGGAACGTGCAGGTTCGTAGCCAGCCTCACTGGCTTAAGAAACCCTATTTCCAAATTTTATAATATAAAAATAGGTCTGGGAGTGTAGCCTGGATGTAGAAGGGCATCAGGAACCCCAGTACCACCAAAAAAAAAAAAAAATGTAGCCGGGCATGGTGGCACACGCTTGTAATCCCTGCTCTTGGGAGGCTGAGACAGGAGGATCACACAGGTTCGAAGCGAGCCTCAGTTACTTAGTGAGGCTCTCAGCAACTTAGTGAGACCGTTTCCAAATAAAATATAAAATGGGTCTGGGAGTATAGCCCTGAAGTAGAAAGCCTCTGGAGTCCACCTCCAGTACCACACACACACACACACACACAAAAGTATTATGTTGTTTAGCAATCTTATAACAATTCATATTATTAATAATGATTAATGATATGCTAATATATTATTAATATGAATAGAAACTTCAAATGACTGTGGAAGTAAAAGCCTTGTTTTCACAAAATGAAATAAAAGCACGTGATACACATATATATATATATATATATATTTTTTTTTTTTTTTTTTTTTTTTTTTTTTTTGTGGTACTGGGGTTTCTGGATACCCTTCTACCTCCGGGCTACACTCCCAGACACCTATATTTTTTATATTTTTATTTGGAAACAGGGTTCTTTAAGCCAGCGCGGCTGGCTTTGAACCTGCACAATCCTCCTGTCTCCGCCTCCCAAGCGTGGGGATTACAAGTGTGCTCCACCATGCCCGGCTGAAATTTTTAATGTTAAATATTGGAGGATAGTTTTGCTTGTGGTGCTGGGAATCAAACCCAGGGTCCTGCTAGGCAGGTGTTCTACCACTCAGTTATACTTACTGGAGAAATATTTCAAACTCTTAAATATGTCTTAATTAGCTATGTGCATTAAAAGGTAACATCAGCAAATAGAGTGAATCCCTTGAAATACTGATATGCTTATGGTATAATCATAGAAACACTGATTATTAAGGTACTCTCTTCTAAAACATAAAATGGGATTAACATCAGTGTGAAATATTTTGTCAAAATTATTAGAAGTATGTGTATATATAAATAAAGGAACCATCCCAGAGGATAAATATCCATAAATTATAAAAAAATTAAATGCATGAATGGAGTCTCAGGGCCAGGGCACTACTAAAATAGCATTTCTGAGATTATAGTGTCTCTAGAATTTTATAATTATGCCAGTAATTATTAGGTAATTATTCAGTGATTTCTAGAGGAATTGTCTTCATAATTGTATCTAAGACCCATAGATTCCAAGAATTTGAAGTAATTCAATCTTTTTTATCTTAACCTTTATTTTAAAAGATTGCTCTAAACCAAAGCTGCTCTTTATTTCTTACAAATCTTCTGAGATCAGTAGTTCTTGCTCAATTTAGTTTCTTGTTTGATTTTTTTTTTTATGACTTTAGTTACGGTGGGTGGAACGTTAGTCAACAGTCATAGCTTAGACCCTCGTTGCCCCCAAGACTGATTTGCCATTCTCTTCCTTTTAGACCTTCTAATTTAAGTATACTGCTGCTTTATATATGCCTTGATGACTTTTTGACACCTTGATTTCAACCTCTTCTCAGTTTTGGGATTTTGCCATTAGAAACCCCAAGTCCTGGAGACGGATCCTATTTACAAAACTACACTAATACTCCTTCTGTAATTGACGTGCCATCCACCGGAGCCCCTACAAAAAAGGTATTTTTTCATATAAAACACAAATTTGGTATTGATTGCAGAAATTGATTTAAAAATTCCAATCTGTTAAGGTAAATTCATAGAGAATCCAACTTTATAATTGCTCTTACTTCAGTCATTGATCCAAATGTAAGCAGATGTCATCATCACTGCCCTAGCTTCCGTTATATTGGACACATAGGTGGTGGCTCTTTTTGCCAAGTAAAATTATAACTCACAGGTCTTGTTTATTCAGCATATAGCTAAATAAATGTATTCATAGTTACGGTTTTAGCTTCCTTCTCTTTTTAATTTATTTTTTATGTATTTTTATTTTCTGGCGGTACTGGGGTTCCTGGAAACCCTTCTACCTCCGGGCTGTACTCCCAGACCTATTTTATATTTTTATTTGGAAACAGGGTCTCTTAAGACAGCGAGGCTGGCTTCGCGATCCTCCTGTTTTCGCCTCCCAAGTCCGGGGATTACAAACCTGTGCCACCACGCCCAGCTTTTAGCTTCCTTCTTAAAAACAACATCAAATTGTTTCTATTACTTTGAGTAACAAATTATGCCTGCCATAGTTTTTCCCACTGCTGTGTGTATATTTGTTGTTTTGTTGTGGGGGGGTTGTTTTTTGTTAGTTTGTTTTTTGCAGTGCTGGGATCAATCAAACCCAAGGCTTCCCACATGCTAGCTAAGCGCTCTTTTTTCTTTTTTCTTTTTGCAGTACTGGGGATGAAACTGAGGGACATTCTACCTCTGAGCTACACCCACAGCCCTATTTTTTTATTCTTTATTTTGAAACAGGGTCTCACTGAGTTGCAAAGGGCCTCATTAAGTAGCTGAGGGTGGCCTCAAGCCACAATGTCAGCCTTCTAAATGATGGGATGACAAGCATGTGCCACCACGCCTGACTCAAGCCAAGCACTCTTGAGCTACAATCCCAGCCCATGATTTTTATTTTTATTTATTTACCTATTTATCTACTTATTTATTGAAGTACTGGGGATGGAACCTAGGGGCATTCCACCTTTGAGCTATACCCCCAGCCCTATTTTTTTATTCTTTATTTTGAAACAGGATCTCACTGAGTTGCAAAAGGCCTCACCAAGTAGCTGAGGCTGTTTGGGAACCACTCTCCTCCTGTCTCAACCTCCCAAATGCTTGGGATTACAAGCGTGCACCATCATACTAATTTGTGAATAACAAATATAGCCCTTTTTCCTTCCTAGAAACGTACTCTACTCCTAGACATACTGAGTATACAAAAAATTTATAATAGCTCTATAGTAAACCAGGCATGGTGGTATAGACCTATAATCCTAGTCCTTGGGAAGCTGAGACAGGAGGATCACAGGTTTGCTGCCACTTTCAGCAACTTAGTGAGACCCTTTGCAACTTCGTGAAACCCTGTTTCAAAATACAAAATAGGAATAAAAAATAGGGCGGGGGCTGTAGCTCAGAGGCAGAATGCCCCTGGGGTCAACTGCCAGTACCACACACACACAGAAAAAGCCCCCTAGCCTGGCATTGTGGTACCTGCTTGTAATTCCAGCATTCCTTAGGAGACCTAAGGAATTCAGTTTGGGGACAGCCTCAGCTACTTAGCAAGGTCCTTTGCAACTCAGTGATGAGATCCTGTTTCAAAAATAAAAAGAATAGGGCTAGGGTGTAGCTTGGTGGTACAATGCCCCTGGGCATTGAGTAGATAGGAACTGCAAAGTAGTTTATATATGCATTATTTATTTATTTATTTATTTATTTATTTTTGTGATACTGGGAGGGTGGAACCCAGGGGCTTTCTACCTCCGGGCTACACCTCAACCCTATTCTATAATTTATTTGGAAACAAGGTCTCTTCGAACCTGTGCGATCCTCCTCTGTCAGCCTCCCAAGTGCTGGGATTACAAGCGTGCACCACCACACCTGGCTATTATGCATTGTTTTAAGCCTGATTTTTTTTTAAGTTGAGAAGTATCTACAAGTGTGTTGTTATGAGAGCCAAGTATAATTGTGGAAATTAGTTTATTATATTCGTGAGGAAGGCACAATGCCATGTGAAGTAGTTCAAAAGCAGACGAGCCACATAGCAACTGAAAGTGCTTGAATGTAAAGTCCATGTACTCTCATTTTTTTCTGCATCACTGCCCTTCTTACTCATTACAGAACATTACCAGAAAATGCATAGATGTCAATAGAAAGTATCAGGGCGAGTGAATGCAGTACATAGTTCTTTGATGAATAAGGAAGGAACAGAACTGACTTTTAAGTGTGTCCCTGGGTTGAATATAGAGGTCTTAATTTAGGGAAGAAGGAGAAAAGATGAAGTTTGATTCTCAGGTGGTGGTAGATTATGTGAAAATATTCAGTGTATAGCAATATAAAGGAAAGAATATATCTGGTGATAGAAATAATAAATGTTCCAATTTTTAAATTGTCTAATTTAAAAATTTTAAAACAAAGCCAAGTGTAATGGCATACCCCTATAATCCCAGTACTTGGGAGGCTGAGACAGGAAAATTGCAGGTTTGAGAGCCATCTCAACAACATAGAGACTTTCAACAACCTAGCAAGACCCTCTTTCCAAACAAAAAAATAAAAAGGCCTGGGGGTGTAGCTTAGAGGTAGATTACTACTGAGTTCAATCCCCAGTACCACAAAAAAAAAAATTTGTGAAACAAAGAGACTAATAAATAAAGTGGGAAGACAAATACTCAGAAAGGAGAGAGTGACCAATAATAACTGAATCCAGGAAAAAACAAAATAAGGCCTTCATAGCTGGTAAGAAAGCAGCAAGTATTTGTAGTTTACGTTTTGAGACTTATGTACAGGATATTAAGATTACAGTAGATTTTAAAGAAAACTATCTGGTTAAAAAATTCATTGAAGCCAGGTATGGTGGCACATGCCAATAATCCTAGTACTTAGGAAGCTGAATCAGGAGGATCGCAGGTTCAGGGAGTCTCAGCAAGTACTGAGACTTTGATCAACTTAAATATAAATAAAATTCACTTCTCACAAATGGTGACCTCCTGGCCGGAGGGGACAGGTACATACCCCCTGCCATGGTTCTTGGACAGGCTGGGACACTGGGATCCTGGTGCAGGCGAGGGCCTGGTTGCACCTGCCTGGCCACAGGAACTCAGCCAGGACGCTCTCATAGTGCTTTTCTTTCTTTTTTTTTTTTTTTTTTTTTTTTTTTGTAGTACTGGGGATGGAACCCAGGGACTTTCTCTCTCCAAGCTACACCCCCAGCCCGATATTTTAGTATTTTTATTTATTTATTTTATATATATATATTATATATATATAATGTTTTTTGGTGGTGGTGGGGTTTTTTGTTTTGTTTTGTTTGGGTGCTACTGGGGATGGAACCCTTCTACCTCTGGGCTACACTCCCAGACCTATTTTTCATATTTTATTTGGAAACTGGGTCTCTTAAGCCAGCGAAGCTGGCTTCGAACCTGCATGATCCTCCTGTTTCCGCCTCCCAAGCATGGGGATTACAAGCGTGCGCCACCATGCCCAGCTTAGTCTTTTATTTTTGAAACAGGGTCTCACTGAGTTTCGAAGGGTCTTACTAAGGCCTGCATGAACCACAGTCCTCTGGTCTCCATCTCCCAAATGTTGGGATTACAAATAGGTGCCACCGTGCCCGGCCCCTTTTTGAGAACGTAACTTGAAACACTACAGAGCTATAAACCTATTAAGAGTGCATCCACACCAGGCAAGGTGGCACACGCTTGTAATCTCAGTACATGGGGGAGCTGACACGGGAGGATCACAAGGTTCGAAGCCAGCCTCAGCTACTTAGTGAGGCTCTCAGCAACTTAGACCCTGTTTCCAAATAAAACAAGTCTGGGAGTATAGCCCAGCGAGAGAAAGCCCCTAGGTTCCACCCCCAATGCCACAAAAAAAAAGTATATCCACAGATGCTGTACAGTTTTATATACATTCACAATGTACTTTTGCTGCCTTCTAGACAATTTATTTTGCAACACAGAACAACATTACTGTAAATAACTGTACAGTAATTTGGAAACAGGGTCTCACTAAGTTGCTGAGAGCCTCACTCAGTAGCTGAGGCTGGCTTTGAACCTGGGCAATCTCAGCCTCCCAAGCGCTGTACTGTAAATAACTTATGTACTGTAACAACATCACTTTCAGTTATATGTAAATAAATTTTAAAAAGAAATTAAAATAGGGCTGGGGCGGGTATAGTTTGGAAGTAGAAAGCCTATGGGTTAAACCCCTAACAACAATAACAAAAATGTTAATATTATAGATCGCTTTATAAAGAAATTAAGTAGTAGCTAGGTGTGATAGCACACTTGTAATCACAGCATTTGGGAGGCTGAGACAAGGGGATAGCGGTTCGTGGCCAGCCTCAGCTACTTACTGAGGCCCTCCACAACTTAGTAAGACCTTGTTTCTAAATAAAGGAAAATAAATTAGGCATGGGGGTGTAGCTCGGAAGGAGACTGCCCCTTGGGTTCAAACCCCAGGACTGCAAAAAAAAAAAAAAAAAGAACAGTGTCCTTAAAATTTTGAATTTTTATTTATTTATTTATTTATTTATTTATTTATTTATTTATTTATTTTTTGCGGATCTGGGGATGGGACCCAGGGGCATTCCACCTATGAGCTACACCCCCAGCTCATTTTATTTTTTTAATCATCTGATTAAAAAGACTCCTAAAGCCGGGCGTGGTGGCACACTCTTATAATCCCAGCACTTGGGAAGCTGAGATCGGAGGATTGCCCAGGTTCGAAGCCAGCCTCAGCTACTGAGTGTGTCTCTCAGCAACTTAGTGAGACCCTGTTTCCAAATAAAGTATAAAATAGGTCTGGGAGTATAGCCCGGAGGTGGAAAAGCCCCTGGGTTCCAATTAAAAAAAAAAAAAAACTGCTAAAGTCCTATAGAACTATTTTACTATGTGATAAAGGAAGTGTATAAACTCTTGCTGTTACAATTTAGTAGCTATCTTAAAAAATTTTAGCAATGACCCCCAAATAGAGAAGATATGTAATAAATGGAAGATGATTACAATGAGATTAAAAGAATGTCTTCTGGGATTTTGAGCCTTTGCTTTGAAACCAGTGTGAAAGAAATAAGGATAAGAGAAGTAAAACACTTAGAGAGCCGGACGTGGTGGCAGACACTTTTAATTCCAGTACTTGGGAGGCTGAGTCAGGAGGATCGCAGTTTACGGACAGCCTCAGCTACTTAGTGAGGCACTCCACAACTTACTGAGACCCTGTTTCAAAAATAAAGAATACAAAATAGGGCTGGGGGTATAGCTCAGAGGTAGAATGCCCATGGGTTCAATCTCCAGTAACGCAAAAAAAAATTTTTAAACACTTAAATGTTAAAATTGGGAAGTAGGCTAATGTTCATACTTATTTATCAATAACAATTATATTAATAGTTTGTGTTTTATGATAATGATATATTATGAAATTTTTCATTGTGAAAATGTAGATGGGAGCATCCTGTTGTCTTTTATCATTTACAGTGCAATCTATGACCACAAACACTAGACTTTTTGTGTTTTACAGTCTGTTGCCAGAATGGGCCAAACTGGAACAAAGTCTGTCTTCTCGCAGAGTGGAAATAGTCGAGAGGTCACTCCAATTCTTGTTGCACAGACACAAAGTTCTGGCCCACAAACAAGGTATTTACTGTGGTGTCATCAGTTCACATTGTTAAGTTTTTCTTGCTGTAAGATAGTTCTTTTCATTTATTGAGTTTAGACAAGTATTGACTCTCAAAAATATCTCAAGTTAGAGCCAGGTTTGGTGGCACATACTTGTAATCCAAGCATTCGGGAGGCTGAGACAGGAGGATTGTGGTTCCCGGACAGCCTCAGCTACTTAGTGAGGTCCTTTGCAGCTCAGTGAGACACTGTTTTGAAATAAAGAATAAAAAAAAAAAAAAAAAGCTAGGCGTGGTGGCGCGCTCTTGTAATCCCCACACTTGGAAGGCAAGACAGGAGGATTGCGCAGGTTCGAAGCCAGCCTCTCTGGCTTAAGAGACTGTTTCCAAATAAAATATAAAATAGGTCTGGGAGTGTATCCCAGAGGTAGAAGGGTTCCATCCCCAGTACCACCAAAAAAAAAAAATTTTTTTTAACACTACTGGGCATTCTACCTCTGAGCTACACCTCCAGCCCTATTTTTTATCCTTTATTTTGGAACAGGGTTTCACTGAATTGCAAAGGACCTCACTGTTATAAATTTTTAATATATAAAATTTGAAAGTCGGGCATGGTGGCGCACACTTGTAATCCCAGTATTTGGGAGGCTGAGACCAGAGGATCGCGGTTCATGGACAGCTTCAGGTGTTAAGTGAGGCCCTCTGTAACTTAGTGAGACCCTGTTTCAAAATAAAGAATAAAAAAAATAGGGCAGGCAGTGTAGCTCAGAGGTCAAATGCCCCTGGGTTCCATCCTGCAAAAAAGAAAGAAATTTATTGAAAAGACTAATTTTTTTAATGTAGTTTATAATGCAAATAAGACAGTAGTTAGTTTAAATAGAGGAACATTGTAAGGGCCAAGTATGTGCTAGTCCTAGAGAATATATAAACTTAGAACAAAACAGATATACTAACTATAATAAGCATCAGCGATTAATAACTTTGTATTTGAAATCTAAAATTTTCTGAATGATAGCATAACACTCAATAAGTTTAAGATTTTGGAATAGTAAAGGTTTTAGATTTTAGAATTATTGGTGCTCTACTGGTTTATTATGCAATATTTCAAAATCCAAAAAAAGCCTGAAATCTGAAACACTTCTGGTTCCCAACATTCAGATAATAGATACTCAATATCATAAACTGCATGGCTTAAAACAATAGAGATTGTTCTTCTCCCACTTTTTTTTTCCCCCCTGTGGTCCATATCGCTGCAATCTCTCCCAGTGTTAAAGCCTCTCAGTTTGGAATCAAGGTGTTGGCAGTGCCATTCTGCCTCTGAAGTCTGTAGTGAGGACCCTTCCATGCCACTTCCAGCTTCTGATACCCCAGGCGATCCTTGGCTTACAACAGCATAACTCAGTATCTCTTTTTGTCTAAACATGACCATCTTCCCTATGAGTCTCTGTATCCAGATTTCCTTCTTATAGGAACACTATCCTACTAGATTGGGACCCACCTTAGTGACCTCATTGTAACTTTATTCTGTCTATTTTCTTAGGGCTTTTTTCCAAATAAACTATTTCCAAATAAAGTTAAATTTATAGATCTGAGGGTAAGGACATCAACATATCTTTTCAGGAGGCCCAATTCAATATTGCATTATTAGTAGTTCATTGCTTTATTATCAGTTTTCTTCTTAGAGGTGTCATTAAGGTTTATACTACACATTTAAACTTATCAAAATATACCTTAAAAAAAAAAATCAAAGCCGGGTGTGGTGGTGCACGCTTGTAATCCCAGCATTAGGGAGGCTGAGACCAGAGGATCGCGGTTTGCGGACAGCCTCAGCCACTTAGTGAGGCCCTCTGCAACTTAGTAAGACCCTGTTTCAAAATAAAGAATAAAAAAATAGGGCAGGGGGTGTAGCTCAGAGGTCAAATGCCCCTGGTTCCATCCCCAGGCCCGCAAAAAAAAAAAAAAATATATATATATATATATATATATATATCAGTTCAAGCCAGGCATGGTGGCCCATGCTTGTAATCCCAGCATTTGGGAGGCTGAAGCATGGGGATCCGGGTTCATGAACAGCCTCAGCTAATTAGTAAGGCCCTTTGCAACTCAGACCCTGTTTCAAAATTAAAAAATAGGGCTGGGGGGTGTAGTTCAGGGGTATATTTCATATACGATATAAAGCTTTATAGCAAGACGGGCATAGTGGCACATGCTTGTAATCCCAGTACTTGGGAGGTGAGATAGGAGGATCACATGTTCACCGCAAGCCTCAGCTACTTAGTGAAGCCCTCAAAATTTAGACTCTGTTTCAAAGTAAAGAATAAAAATTGGGCCTGGGGTGCAGTTTGGAGGGAGAATACCTCTGGGTTCAATCCCCAGGACCACATAAACAAACAAACAAAAAAAAACCTTATAGCAGTTTATTTTCAAGTTCTTTCAGTCTTTATGGGACTGTTATAGCAATATTTTACTTTTGTTTGTTTTTTATGGTACTGGGGATTGAACCCAAGGGTATTGTACATCTGAGCTATAACATCCCCTGTCTAATTTTATTATTTTTAAATAGGGTTTCACTAAGTTGCAGCGGACCTTGTGTTGGTGAGGCTGGCCATGAATCTTCCATTCTCCTGTCTCAGCCTCCCAAGTACTGAATTGTGAGCATGTGCCACCGCACCTGGCTAATTATTTTACTTCTGTATCTAATAAAAAACTTCACAAAGCACAAAGCATTGTGTTTGTTTCTCTTTTTTTGCTGTACTGAGGGTGGAACCCAAGGACGTTCTACCTCTGAGCTACACTCCCAGCCCTGTTTTTAATTCTTTATTTTGATACAGGGCCTCACTAAGTAGATGGGGCTGGCTGCAAACCTGTGATCCTTCTGCCTCAGCCTCCCAAGTCTTGGGATTACAAGTATGCACCACCACGCCCAGCGTGTTTATTTCTTTAAGAGGGGTGGCGGGAGTGTGTGTGTGTGTATCTGGGGATGGAACTCAGAGGCATTCTACCTCCAAGCTACACCCCCAGCCCCATTTTTTATTTAGAAACAGGGTCTCACTGAGTTGCAAAGGGCCTCACTAAGTAGCTGAGGCTGTACTCGAACCCCGATCCTCCTCTCAGCCTTGTACATCCCAGTACTTAAAGAGGCTAACAAAAGAAGATGGCAGGTTTACAGCCAGCCTCAGCAACTTTAGGCCCTTCAGAAACTTTCTGAGACCCTATTTCAGAACTAAAAATAAAGGGCTGAGGGTATAACTCAGAGGTTGAATGCCCCTTGGTTCAAGCCCCAGTGTTTGCATCCCCAAGAAAGACGCAAATCAGGGCCAGACAAACGAACAGCCCTCTAGGGTAAGTTCTTTGGGAAGGTCCCAACACAGATCTGTGTATTCCTCATAGAAGCAAAGCACATTATTCTCCCAGTGCATCAGTATATTTACTGACTAGGAATTTCAGCTAAGCTTAGATGTTCAAAGTTTTTTTTAATGGGGATTTAATTATGTAGGCATAATTTGGAAAATTATTGAGCACATGACTGATTCAGTCCAGCCACCCTGCCCTTGTTGGAGAAGGTCAGGATAATGTGACCTAGCTTAAAGTTTCAACTGTAATCACATGGTGGGTCTTTGCATCATAGCTGGCCCCATTATTTTTCTACATAAAGTATCCTCCAAAACTTATTTTTATAAAAATTTCAAGGCATTTTTTGTTAATTACCAGAACATATTTTATTTAAAAAATAGAAAATAAGCCAACCACAGTGGCACATGCCTATAATTCAGTACTTGAGTGACAGACAGGAGGATCACAGGTTCAAGGCCAGTGTGTGGTAATTTAGCAAATGTGTTTCAAAGTAAAAAATAAAATAAGAGCTGCTGGTGTAGCTCAGAGGTAGAATGGCCCTGTGTTAAATCCCTAGTACCACATACACACAAAAAACCTAGAGAATAGTAATGCTATATTTATTTAGGGTTTTTTTGTTGTTGTTTGGTTGGTTTTTTGTTTGTTTTTTTGTTTTTGGCAGGTCTGGGGATGGAACCTGGGGGCGTCTGACCACCAAGCTACATCCCCTGCCCTATTTTTTTTATTCTTTATTTTGAAACCGGGTCTCACTAAGTTGCGGAGGGCCTAAGTAGCTGAGGCTGTCTGCAAACCGTGACCCTCCACTCTCACCCTCCCGAATGCTGGGATTACAAGCGTGCGCCACCATGCCCAGGTCAGTAATGTTATTTAAACAAACTACTAAAAAATTAAAACTGGCAGATGGTGATACATGCCTAATTTCACACCTTGGCGGTCTGATTCTATAGTATGCTGCTTATATTGTCAAACTCCTAGTTAACCAAATGGAAATTATAAGAATTTATATGTTGATTATGTCATATAAAACAAATAAATATACTCCTCTTTTTTTTATACTTAGTATTCTTATTTTTCTGGGGCCTCATATTTGGTGGTTCTTTCTCTTTTCCTATGTACTTACCTTCCTGCTTTTGGAGATAACAGAACCCTAACCTGAGTCGGAGATAATGTGGGATTGAACCCAGGGGCATTCTGTCTCTGAAATACACCCTCAGCCCAATTTTTAAATTTTTTTTTTTTTTATTTTGAAGCCAGGTGTGGTGGGCGCACGCTTGTAATCCCAACGCTTGGGAGGCTGAGACAAGAGGATCGCACAGGTTCAAAGCCAGCCTCAGCTACTTAGTGAAGTTCTCAGCAACTTAGTGAGACCCTGTTTCCAAATAAAATATAAAGTAGGGCTGGGGTGTAGCCTGGAGGTAGAAAGCCCCTGAGTTCCAACCCCAATACCACAAAAAATATATATATTTTTTGAAACAGTCTCACAAAGTTGTCAAAACTGGTCTTGAACCTGCAGTCTTTCTGTCTCAGCCTTCCAAGTATTTGGATTAAAGGCGTGGTCCACCACACCCGAATCCTAACAAAATTGTTTTTGTTTGTTAGACCTACGCCTCCTGCCCTATTTTTTATTCTTTATTTTGAAACAGGGTCTCACTAAGTTGCAGAGGGCCTCACTAAGTAGCTCTTTGTTTGTAAATAAACAAGTAAAATAGGACTGAAGTTGTAGCTCAGAGGTATAATGCCCCTAGGTTCAATCCCTAGTACCATAGACAAACAAATAAGCATTTGTCAACACAAATGTTCTTACTTGCCTTAATCCCTGCTTTGGCGCTCAATATTCTGAAAGGATTAAGTAGAGCCCTGCACGTGCATGCTTTAGTCACTGGTCAGCATTTTATTTATTTATTTATTTATTTATTTATTTATTTATTTATTTATTTATTTGCGGTACTGGAGATGGAACCTCTGAGCTACACCCCTAGCCCTATTTTATTCTTTATTTTGAAACAAGGTCTCACTAAGTTGTGGAAGTCCTAAGTAGTTGAGGCTGGCCACGAACCTGCTATTCTCCTGTCTCAGCCTCCCAAGTCCTGCTTGCTTTATAAAAATGGAATTTATGGTCAGGCATGGTGGCCCATGCTTCTGATCCCAGTACTTGGGAGGCTCAGAAGAATTGCCAGTTTTAGCTGGGCGTGGTGGCGCACGCTTGTAATCCCCGCGCTTGGGAGGCGGAGACAGGAGGATTGCACGGGTTCTAAACCAGCCGCGAGCGCTGGCTTAGGAGACCCTGTTTCCAAATAAAAATTTAAAAATAGTCTGAGAGTGTAGCCCGGAGGTAGAAGGGCTTCCAGGAACCCCAGTACCACCAAAAAAAAAAAAAAAAGAAGAAGAAGAAGAAGAAGAAGAATTTGCCAGTTTTGAGGCCAGCCTCAGTTGCTTAGGCCTTTGCAACTTAGTGAGACCCATTTCCAAGTAAAGAATAAAAAATAGGACTGGAAACGTAGCTCGGAGGTAGAATGCCCTTCAATCTTCAGCACAAAAACAACAAAAATAAGAAAAGAGATTATAGCATAGATCTTCACTATATTTGAACTTGGTCATTGAACTTAAAACAATCCATGAAAAAATTCTGGATGAATAAATGACAAGCATATACATTAGCCAATTATCTATTTTTTATTATTAATTTTGAAACAGGCTCACTAAATTGTGGAGGGTCTAAGTAGCTGAGGCTGGCTGCAAACCTGAGATCCTGTCTCAGCTTCCTAAGTACTTGGATTATAAGTGTGTACCACCACGTCCAGCTTTTATGCTATAATCTTTACCATTTTATACTTATATGAATAGTTTTTCAAATACTGAATTTTAGCTGGGTATGGTGATGCACGATTGTGATCCCAGCATTTGGGAGGCTGAGACAGAAGGATCCAGGTTCACAGACAGCCTCAGCTACTTAATGAAACCCTTTGCAACTCGGTAAGACCGTTTCAAAATTTTTAAAAATTGGGCTAAGGGTGTAGCTCGGAGATAGAATGCCCCTGGGTTTCATTCCTAGTACCATAAAAAAAATAAAATAAAAAATGCTGAGTTTTCAGCTAGTCTTGGTGATGCATGCCTGTAATCCTGCTACTTAGCAGGATGATTGATACAGGATGATCACAGGTTCAAAGCCAGCTTTAGTAACTTAGCGGGACTCTCAACAACCTATAGAGACCCTGATTCAAAATTTAAAAAAAAAAAAAAATAGGGCTGCAGGTGTAGCTTGAGGTTGGATTCAATTTCTAGCACTATAAAAAACTAGTGTTAATGCTGAGTTTTCATAGAGAAACCAAAAAGGGACTGACCAAACTCATCAACTTCAGTGTACTTCTATGATAGATGGATATTTTTAATATGACTGAATAGAAACAATAGTTAATAGTCATAAACTGAGTTAAAATGTCTTCTTTTATAATTTTGTTTTAGTACAACACCTCAGGTATTGAGCCCCACCATTACATCTCCCCCAAATGCACTGCCTCGAAGAAGTTCACGACTTTTTACTAGTGACAGCTCTACAACCAAGGTAATTTAAAGCTTTCTTAATGCTTTCCCTGCTGCAGTATCTGTTCACTGATAACTTCATCTATATAGAGACTACTTAGAATTTTTTAATTATTTTTAATTTGGAGAACTGCCTCTATTTTTTGTGAATTATCTTGGTCCTTTGTTAAATATATAACATTCTTGGAATGACAAAATTTAGCAAAACACATCTCATCAAAAAAGAAATCAGGCTGGGGAGCATGCATTATTAAAGCATAGCACAAGATTTTTTTTTTTTTTTTTTTGTATGTTTGTGTATAAGGATCAACTTAGGAGCATTCTACCTCTGAACTGCACCTCCAGCCCTATTTTATTTTTATTATGAAACAGGGTCTCACTAGGTTGATGAGAGTCTCACTACTTGCTGAGGCTGGCCTTGAGCCTGAGATTCTCCTTTCTCAGCCTCCCAAGTACTGGGATCACAGGCATGCATCACTATACCCAGCTCACAAAAGGATTTCTTTGTGACAGAGTAGTTCTGTATCCTGAACATAGTTTTTAATGATACAAATCCATCTGCATCATTAAATTACACAGAACTGTGTGCGTGTATTCACACACATACACATGTGCTAAAATAATTCAGATAGCTGAAGCCAGGTGTGGTGGCATGCACTCGTAATCCCAGCATTTGGGAGGCTGAGACGGGATGATCCAGGTTCATGGCCCACCTCAGCTACTTAGGCCCTCTGCAACTTAGTAAAACCCTGTTTCAAAATAAAGAATTAGAAAGCCGGGCTGGGGGTGTAACTTGTAGGTAAATACGCCCATGGGTTCAATTTCTAGCACCACAGAGAAAAAAAAAAAAAGAATTCAGATAGGTGTGTGTGTGTGTGTGTGTGTGTGTGTGTGTGTGTGTGTGTTACTAAGGGTGGAACCCAGGGGCTTTCTACCTCCAGGCTATACTCCCAGACCTATTTTATACTTTATTTGGAAACAGGGTCTCACTAAGTTGCTGAGAGCCTCAGAAGTAGCTGAGGCTGGTTTAGAACCTGTGCGATCCTCCTGTCTCAGCCTCCCAAGCATTGTGGCACACACTTATAATCCCAACACTTGGGAGGCTGAGACAGAAGAATTCTGTGTTCACGGCCAGCCTCAGCAACTTAGGCCCTGCAACTTAGTGAGACCCAGTTTCAAAATAAATAATAAAATAGGGCTGAGGGTATAGCTCAGAGGTAGAATGTCCCAGGGTTCAGTATCCAGCAAAAAAATAAATAAAAAGTTCAGATAAAAACTGAGAAATCTAAATGAGGCCTGCAGTTCAATTCATAGTGCTATATTTCAATTTGCTGGATATAATATTATAGTTATGTCACATTATAGTTACCTCTTACAGGAGAAAGAGGAAAGGGAAATTCTTCATATTTTCTTTGGATTTTCTTACAAGTTGAAATTACTTCAAAATTAAAAGTATAAGCCAAGGTGGGTGTGGTGAAGCCAGGTATAGTAGCATGCACTTATAATCCCAGCATTTGGGAGGCTGAGACAGGAGGATAGAGGTTTGTAGACAGTCTCGGCTACAAAGGCCCTGTGCAACTCAGTGAGACCCTGTTTCAAAATAAAGAATGGAAAATAGGTCTGTGGGTATAGTTCAGCGGTAGAATGTTCCTTGGTTCCATCCCCAGTTCCACAAAAAAGAAAAAAGAAAAAAAAAAGAATAAGCCAGGTGCAGTGGCACACACCTTAGTACTTGGAAAGCAGAGACAGGAGGAATCCAGATTCAAGACAGCCTTGGTAACTTACCAAGACATTGTTTCAAAATAAAGGGCCAGGGATGTAGCTCAGAAGTAAAATGACTCTAGATTCAATCCCCAGTACCTGTCCTCATAAAGTTTTTTTTTTTTTTAAAAAGAGGTCATTATTATGCCTTTCATAAATTTTCTTGATTCACTGGCATATATTATGAATAATATTTAACTGTAATTATCCAAATTAAAACTTTTATGACATTAATTACAATGCTCTATAATTAGATAGTATTGCATTTTATTCTTTTCCTTTTTTTATTTTTTTTATTGTGTGGTACTGGGGATGGAACTCAGGGACATTCCACCTCCAAGAGACACCCCCAGCCCTATTTTTAATTTTGAAACAGGGTCTCACTGAGTTGCACAGGGCCTCACTAAGTAGCTGAGGCTGTCTACTATCTTCCTGTCTCAGCCTCCCCAAATGCTGGGATTACTAGCATGTGCCACCACGCCTGGCGATTCTTTTTTTTTTTTTTTTTTTTTGGTGGTACTGGGGTTCCTGGAAACCCTTCTACCTCCGGTCTACACTCCAGACCTTTTTTATATTTTTATTTGAAAACAGGGTCTCTTAAGCAGGCACAGCTGCCTGGCTTTGAGCCTGCATGATCCTCCTGTCTCCGCCTCCCAAGCGTGGTGATTACAAGGGTGCGCCACCACACCCGGCCTCTTATTTTCTTATCATGAAAATGTGTTGGGCATAGTGGCACACGCTTGTAATCTCTGTGCTTGGGAGGCTGAGACAGGATGATCACACAGGTTCGAAGCCAGCTTCATCTACGTAGTAAGGCTCTCAGAAACTTAGTGTGACCCTGGTTCCAAATAAAATAAAAATACATGTGAGAGCATAGCCCAGAGGCAGAAAACCTCTGTGTTCCACCCCCCGTACCACCAAAAATTTTAAAAAAATTAAAAATAATGAAAATGTTGTGTACTTTGAGAAAAGAGCAATACTTAATGCAGTTCTCACTATTAGTGCAATTTATGTTCAGAACTGTTGCATTTAAGCTGGGCTAGGTGGCACACAGTTGTGATCCCAGTACTTGGGAGGCTGAGACAGGAGGATCTCACAGGTTCAAAGCCAGCCTCAGCTACTTTGTGAGACTCTCAGCAACTTAGACCCTGTTTCCAAATAAAGTATAAAATAGGTCTGGGAGTATAGCCCGGAGATAGAAAGCCCCTGGGTTCCACCCCCATTACCACCAAAAGAAATAAAATGAAATATAAAATAGGATAGGTCTGGGAGTATAGCCTAGAGGAAGAAAGCCTCTGGGTTCCACCCCAAGTACCACCAAAAAAAGAAATAAAGAATGAAAAATTGGACTGACCACTGAGCATGGTTGGCGCACGCTTGTAATCCCAGCATTCAGGAGGCTGACACCAGATGATCGTGGTTTGTGAACAGCCTAAGCTACTTAGTGAGGCCCTCTGCAGCTCAGTGAGACCCTGTTTCAAAATAAAGAATAAAAATAGGTTGGGGGTGTAGCTCAGAGGTAGAATGCCCCCGGGTTCCATCTCTAGTACTGGAAAAAAAAAAAAAGAATTAAGATTATGTGTTTATTTTATATCTAATACTTAAGGAACAATTGAGGGAGAAGTCTAAAATACATGAGTATAACAAGTGTGGAATTTTACCCCCTTTTACAGGAGAATAGCAAAAAATTAAAAATGAAGTTTCCACCTAAAATTCCAAATAGAAAAACAAAAAGTAAAACTAATAAAGGAGGAATAACTCAACCTAATATAAATGATAGTCTGGAAATTACAAAATTGGACTCTTCCATCATTTCAGAAGGGAAAATATCCACAATCACACCTCAGATCCAGGCTTTTAATCTACAAAAAGCAGCAGCAGGTCTGTTTTAAATGCTTAATATCTTCTTTGAATTTTATTTTATTTTTATGCACTTATTTCAAGTAACGTTCTTTATGTTCATTACAATGCTTTTATTGTTTCGAGATAGGTGAACTTTTTAATGTGTTACTTTATAATTAGCCTTTCTAAAAAGCCAGTTGTATTGTTTTTCTGTTTTGTTTACTGTATTGTTTTCTCCTAGAAGGTTTGATGAGCCTTCTTCGTGAGATGGGGAAAGGCTATTTAGCTTTGTGTTCATACAACTGCAAAGAAGCTATAAATATCTTGAGCCACCTACCTTCTCACCACTACAATACTGGTTGGGTACTCTGCCAGATTGGAAGGGCCTATTTTGAACTTTCAGAATACATGCAGGTAAGTATAGAAAACAGTTACATATGCTTTTCTGGAAATAACTGAATGTGTTTTGTTTTGTGGTCCTGGGGATTTGAACCAGGGGAATTCTACTTTTTTGTTTTGTTTTGTAACAGGATCTCGCTAGGTTACTGAGAGTCTTACTTCTTCCTGAGGTTAACAGCAAACCTGCAGTCCTCCTGAGAGGCTGAGACAGGAGGATCATGGTTCGCAGACAGCCTCAGCTACTTAGTGAGGCCTTCTGCAACTCAGTGAGACCCTGTTTCACTGAGTGCTCAAGTACTGGGATTACAGGTGTGTGCTCCCATACCTGGCTATAAGTTTAGTTTAATTAAAATGCTCATTCTTAGCTGGGCGTGTTGGCGCCTGCTTGTAATCCCAGCATTCAGGAGGCTGAGACAGGAGGATCATGGTTCGTGGACAGCCTCAGCTACTTAATGAGGTCCTCTGCAACATAGTGAGACTCTGTTTCAAAATAAATAATAAAAATAGGGCAGGGGATGTGGCTCGGAGGTCAAATGCCCCTGGGTTCCATCCCCAGACCTGAAAAAAAAAAAAAAAAAAAAAGCTCATTCTTGAGAAGGCTTAGATCTAAAGGGTCACTATTTATTAGGTAATAATTACATCATTTCTTCATTATTTATAATTTATAGATAAATTTGTTTTTACATTACATTCTTTACATTTCTTTGCATCTACATTTTAAATTCTTGGGGTTTCTTGAGATAATTTTATGGAGAACAAAGTTATGCATTTTTTTTTTTTCTTCTTTTGGTACCAGGGATTTAACCCAGAAGAGGTGATCTACCTACCTCTGAGCTACACCCCCCAGATCTTTTTTTTTTTTTTTTTTTTTTTTGAAACAGAGTCTCACAAACTTGCCAAGAGCCTTCACTAAGTTGCCAAGGCTGGTTTCAAATCTGTGATCTGCTTGTCTCAGCCTCCCAAGTACTGGTATTTCAGGTGTGTGTGCCAGCTTATTTTTGGTTTTGAAACACCATCTTGCTAGGTTGTTGAGAGTCTTACTACCTTGCTGAGGCTGTCCTCCAACCTGCTATTCTCCTGTCTCAGCCTCTCAAGTATTGAGATTACAAGTATGTACTGCCATACCTGATTCATCAATTCATTCTTATATGTAACTTTATATGAATTTGTCTTTTGTCTGTTGTGTTTTCTTCTTAGAATTTATGTTCTGTGTGTGTGTGTGTGCTACTAGGGATGGAACCCAGGGGCTTTCTACCTCCAGGCTACACTCCCAAACCTATTTTTTATATTTTATTTACAAACAGGGTCTCACTAAGTTGTTGAGAGCCTCCTAAATAGCTGAGGCTGGCTTCGAACCTGCACAATCCTCCTGTCTTAGCCTCCAAGTACTCAGTGGGTTACAAGGGTGCACCACCGCTCCTGGCTTCTTTTTCTTTTTTTCTTTCCTGCTATAATGGGAATTAAACCCAGGGCCTTTCACATTCTAGGCAAGTGTTCTACCACTGAGCTACATCACCAGCTTGAGAATTCATGTTCTTATATGATTGTGTATAAGACTAGGTTCAGTCTAATGTGATTGCATCAATATTTGACCTACTACAGAAGGTTCCTTATCTTGTCCTTCTGCTCTTACTAATTTGCATAATAATCTTTCTTACTTCTTTCCTATGAAGACAGTGACCAGTGTACATGTGTAAATTGTATCAGCTTGTTTCCCCTTACTAGTTCTTATATTCCAGGCTGAAAGAATATTCTCAGAAGTTAGAAGGATTGAGAATTACAGAGTTGAAGGCATGGAGATCTACTCTACAACACTTTGGCATCTTCAAAAAGATGTTGCTCTTTCAGTTCTTTCAAAAGACTTAACAGACATGGATAAAAATTCACCAGAGGTATGTTGACTGAAACACTTGGCCTATATAGCTGTCATTTGCTTGCGCTTAACAAATGGAGATGAATTGAATATAGTGATGTGTCACTTAATGACAAGATATGTTCTCACAAATGTGCTGTTAGGCAAAACATCATAGAGTATGCTAAGACCACAATATTGCTGTATAATATGATTTTATGGGGCTCCATCATTGGCTAAAATGTCATAACTTTTGGTCAGACACTTTAGTATCACCACACTTACACTCTTTCTAGGTAGGGACTCAAAGTAGAGAAAGTCCTAGAATATATGGTACAGATTTGCTAATAGAAAAAAAAAAACAGATATTTCATTGAGCAGAAGTTACATAGAATGAAGTGTTGATTTTAAACTGAAATAAATTAGTAATTTTAATTGCCATTTTGAGGTATAAGTACAACTAGTTCACACTTTAGTTTTGTAAAAATTTATTTCAGGGCATCTCAAGAGTATTTAATGATACTTTGATGATATATACTTAGAGTTAAATACAATCAGTTCCCATCATTGGTAGTAATTATATAGTTGCTGTGAATACTGTATTAGTGATATTGAGCCATTGCTCTGAGGGCAGATGTATGTGTTTGTGTGTATATACATATATAATATAGATTACAATCTAAAATCTTAAAACATTCTGATAGGTTCTGTTTTCTTTATTTTTCAAAAGAAAAATCAAGGCTATGCATGGTGGCACATGCCTATAATCCCTGTACTTGGAAGGCTGAGACAGGATGATCACAGGTTCAAGGACAGCCTCTGCAAGTAGTGAGACTGTTTCCAAATAAGAAATAAAATCTGTCTGGGGGTATAGCTCAAAGAAAAAATGCCTCTGGGTTGGTTTCAATCCCCACTACCACAAAAAAAGAAAGAAAGAGAGAGAGAAAATAAAGTCAGGTGTGGTGTTGCACACCTGTAATCCTAGTATTTGGGAGGCTGAGACAGGAGGATCACAGATGCAAGCCTCTCAGCAATCTAGCAAAACCTATTTATTTATGTTTATTTATTGTGTGCATGTGTGTGTAATTGTGCTATTTCCAATCTATACCCTCTAGCCCTATTTTACTTATTTGGAAATGAGGTCTCACTAGGTTGCTGAGGCTGTCCTCGAACCTACTATGCGCCTTTCTCAGCCTCTCAAGTACAGGGATTACAGGTGTGTACCGCCATGCCTAGCTGAAGGACTGTGGTTATTGATTTTGCAAATAAATTTTAGTGAATTGGCAAACTTGCAAATGAAATCCATGAATATTGAACACAAACTATTTACAAAGGCATTCATTCTTTCTTTCTTTTTTTTTTTTTTTTCCAGTACTGGGGATGGAACCCAGGGACCTCTGAGCGCGCCCAACCCTATTTTTTATTTTTTATTTTGAAAACGAGTTTCACTGAGTTGCAAAGGGCCTCACTAAGTAGCTGAGGCTGTCTGCACACTGCGATCCTCCAGTCTCAGCCTCCCAAACACTGGGATTACAAGCATGCGCTACCACACCCGGCTTTTCTTTCTGTTCTAAGTAGGGTCTGAAGCTTGATTTTAGTCTTAGGTTTAGTAAAAAAAAAAAAAAATTTAATTGTGTGCTTATTTTTTTGTTTCCATTTTTAAGGCCTGGTGTGCTGCGGGGAACTGTTTCAGTCTGCAACGGGAACATGATATTGCAATTAAATTCTTCCAGAGAGCTATCCAGGTTGATCCAAATTATGCTTATGCCTATACTCTCTTAGGGCATGAATTTGTGTTAACTGAAGAACTAGATAAAGCACTAGCTTGTTTTCGAAATGCCATCAGAGTAAATCCTAGACATTATAATGCATGGTAAGTGCCAAGTCAAAGTTCTACTCATGGCTTTTTTGACAATATATAAATACCTAACAAAAGAAGTTACTGAGTACCTGATATTTATTTTTTATTTGTGTAGATAATTTTTTAATGGGTTGTGTCTCATTTCTGAGTGATTACATTGCCGGAATAACGGCTAAGAAAGAAAAAAAAAGGCCAGATTTTGTTGAAACATGAAATAGCCAAGCTTGCCAATACTGCCTTCCCTTCAGATAGATAGAAATTCTTGGGATTTTTTGGGGGTGGGGGGTGGTACTGGGTTTTCTGGAAACCCTTCTACCACCGGGCTATACTCCCAGACCTATTTTTTACTTTTTTACTTTTTATATGGAAACAGAATCTCTTAAGGCAGCTGGCTTTGAACCTGCGTGATCCTCCTGTCTCTGCCTCCCAAGCGCGGGGATTACAAGCGGTGTGCCACCATGCCCGGCTTCGGGGATATTTTAAGAACTGTTATTTTTTGTTTTTAGTACTGGCGGCTGAACTTGGAGGCATTCTACCTCTGAGCTACACCCCAAGCCCTTATTTTTTTTTTAATTTATTTGTTTATTTATTTATTTATTTATTTATTAGTGGTACTGGGGGTGGAACCCAGAGACTTTCTACTTCCAGGCTACACTCCCAGACCCATTTTATATTTTATTTGGAAAAGAGTCTCACTAAATTGCTGAAAGCCTCACTAAGTAGCTGAGGCTGGCTTCGAACCTGTGCTATCCTCCTGTCTCAGCCTCCCAAGCACGGGGATTACAAGCTTGTGCCACCACGCCCAGCAGGAACTCAGTCCTTAATATGACTTGTGTTGTTTTGGGGTTTTTTTTTTTTTTGTGTGTGTGTGTGTGTGTGTGTCATGCTGGAGATTAAACACAGGGCCATCCTACATCTGAGCTGTACCCCTAGTTCTATTTTTTTATTTTGAAACAGTGTCTTGCTAAGTCACCACACACTGGCCTCACACCTGCAGTCCTCCTCTCTCCCCTCCTGAGTAGGTATCCTCAGATACAGCTGGTGATTTTTTTTTTTTTTTTTTTTTTTTTTTGGTGGTACTGGAGATTGAACCTAGTTGCATTCTACCTCTAAGCAATACCTCCAGCCCTACTTTTTAATTCTTTATTTTGAAACAGGGTCTCACTGAGTTACGGAGGGCCTCATTAAGAAGCTGAGGTTTATTAACCGGGCGTGGTGGCACATGCTTGTAATCCCAGCATTCTGAAGGCTGAACCAGGAGGATTGCGGTTCGTGGACAGCCTCAGCTACTTAGTGAGGCCCTCCGCAACTCAGTGAGACCCTGTTTCAAAATAAAGAATAAAAATTTTGGCAGGAGGTATAGCTCAGAGGTCAAATGCCTCTGGGTTCCATCCCCAGACCCGCAAAAAAAAAAAAAAAAGTCTTATTACTTGCTGAGACTGTCCTCGAACTGGCAATCCTCCTGTCAGCCTCCCAAGTACTGGGATTACAGCTGTGCGCCACTGTACCCAGCTACATACTTAATTATTTTTGTAATACTGGGGATTTAACTCAAATGTGATTCACCTCTAAGCTATACTCTCAGCCTTTTTTTATTCTGAAACATAGTGTTGCTAGATTGCTTAGGTTGATTTCAAACCTTCTACCCGCTTGGCCCAGCCTCCCAGGTACTGAGATTACAGGTAGCTATGCATCACCACACCCAGCTCTCTTGTGTGATTTTTAAATGTGTAGGCTCTGTTTTGCTGTTTTGTAGTAGTTGCATTCTTAATCATATTTACTGTATGAACAATTGTTTTATAGGAGGACAATTCATACTGGCAAGCTTTCACTGGGAGGAATTTAAATACTGAGTTACTTAGGAAACATTAAATATCTACTGAGAAAATTTATTATTTTAATTCCAAAGTAAATAGCCTTTCTTCTTCCTTATTTCCTCCTTCACTGTCCTTAGAAGTATTTTTATACCTTTGCCATTTTAATGATAAACAAAACCACTTAAAGCAAATAAGTTATGCTTTTTTCCTTATTCAGTAGATATTTAGTTATCATCATCATCTATTTTTGGCTGAGTCTGTATGGTTTATGCAACCATGCATACTATATTCAGTTGACATTTTGAAAATTTAGGAGAAATAACTGTATGTCAGCCCAATACACTACTACATAGCCTTTTAGAATTAATTTTCAAAGTCTATAAACATAGGAGAGCATACTTTTGATGCAGTAAATTGGAGGAAGGAAAGCCATACATAACGGTATAGACACCGAATATGGAAATAAGCCAGGCATAGTGGCACATGCCTGTAATCCCAGTACTTGGGAGGCTGAGACAGGAGGATGGCAGGTTCATGACCAGGCTTAGCTACTTAGGTCCTTCACAATTTAATGAGACCCTGTTTCAAAATAAAGAATAAAAGGTAGGGCTGAAGGTATAGCTTGGAGGTAGAATGCTCCTGGGTTCAATCCCCAGTGCAAAAAAAAAAAAGATCAGCTTCAGTAAGTAGTGAGACTATCATAAACCTAGTGAACCCCTGTTTCAAATTAAAAATAAAAGCCGGGCATGGTAGTTCACGCTTGTAATATCAGCATTTGGGAGGCTGAGACAAGAGCATCTCGATTCAAGAACAGCCTCAGCTATTACTTATTGAGACCTTTTGCAACTTAGTGAGACCCTGCTTCAAAATATAGAATAAAAAATAGGGCTGGGGTGTTGCTCAGAGGTAGAATGCCCCTGGGTTCCATCCCCAGTACCACAAAAATAAATAAATAAATAAATAATAAAATAGGACTGAAGGTGGAGCTCAGAGGTAGAATGCCCCTGGGCTCAATCCCCAGTAATGCTCGCTCACACACACACACACACACACACACACACACACACACACACACACACTAATGCTGGGTGAGGTGACTCATGCCGCACACCTGTAATAATGGGAGGAGGATTGCAGGTTCAAGGACTGCCTCAGCAAGTAGCGAGACTCATCAACCTAGTGAGGCCCTGTTTTCAAATGGGAAATAAATTAGGCTGGGGGCTGTAGCTCCAAAGGAAAAATAGGGCTAGGGGTGTGGCTGGGAGGTGTAATGCCTCTGGGTTCCATCCCCAGCACCACTTAAAAAAATGTGTTTAAGGAAGTGGATTTTTTCCCCCATTATCATAGGTTTATTTGATTGGTTAACTTGATTTATTGGAGTCTTGGAGGGGAGGAGTAGTACGGATTGAACCCAGAAGGCTTACTTCTGAGCTATAACCATAGCCCTATTTTACTTTTTTATTTGGAAATAAAGTCTCACTAAGTTAGTGTACACTGGCCCTGAATCCACCATCCTTCTGTTTCAGCCTCCCAAGCACTGGCGTTACAGGTGTGCGCCACCACACCCAGCTCTCCACTGGCTAATTAAAACGATAAATCCCATACACATTCTGTTACTAATTGAAATAAATTAGCAGCCAAAAGTTCTATCCTTAAAATTATTCTTTGTTTTATATTTTCAGGTATGGTTTAGGAATGATTTATTACAAGCAAGAAAAGTTCAGCCTTGCAGAAATGCATTTCCAGAAAGCACTTGATATCAACCCCCAAAGCTCAGTTTTACTTTGCCACATTGGTGTAGTAAGTAACTTTCTAAACGATGCACTTGTTTTCCTCCTTTCAAAATATTTGTTAACTGACTTAATAGCCATAATGAAAATTTAAACTTGTTGTTGTTGAAACAGTATCCCAGTCTTTCCTGCCACCTTTTTAGTTTGGCATAAGGAATTATCGCTAGTGTGCTTTTATCACAAGGAAAGATCACTAAGTTTTTCCAAATTTCTGTTTTACAAATTACAAGTAATACTTCCTCTGCCTTCCTCACAGGATAGTTAGATGACTCACATGAAAGACTTTTTTTTTTCTCCAGTGCTAGGGATTGAATCTAGAGTCTCATGCATTCTAGGCTAGCTCTCTACCACTGATTTATACCCACAACCCTTATTTTTTCAAGTAAATTCCTAAATGTGTAATTGTTCTAAGTGACAAAGGATTGGTAAAAGAAAAGTTTTTTGAACGCAGTTTTGAAAAGCCTAATATTAAAGAGGACTATAATAAACCTGTCATAATGTATTAGGGTAAATAATAATTTTTGTGTGAAAGGAGAAAAAACAAGGTTTTGCTTGCCTGTTAGACACATATCTGCTGTTACTAAATATCTGCTCTAAAGATAGAATTTTTATTCCAGAGAAAATTACTTAACATATCTCTAACTTCAATGTTCTCATTTTTTTTTTTCCACTACTGGGGATAGAGCCTAGGGGCATTATACCTCTGAGCTACACCCTCAGCCCTGTTTTTTATTCTTTATTTTGAAACAGGGTCTCGCTGAGTTGCAAAGGACCTCACTAAGTAGCAGCTGAGGCTGTCCATGAACCGTGATCCTCCTGTCATAGCCTCCCAAATGCTGGGATTACAAGCGTGTGCCACCACGCCCGGCAATATTCTCACCTTTAATTGCTAGTATTTGAAGAAATTTTTCTTTTTTTTTTTTTTTTGCATAATTTGATGATCAATTACTAAGTCCACTTAACCTAATAGAATATACAGTTAGACCAACCTCATCATAGTTTTGTTGTCTTTATGTTGGTTTTGAGTGACATTGGTTTGCACCTTCATAAATATCAAGATGGAACATTACCATGATCTTTATTTCTTATAGGTTCAGCATGCACTGAAAAAATCTGAGAAGGCTTTGGATACCCTAAACAAAGCCATTGTTATCGATCCCAAGAACCCTCTATGCAAATTTCACAGAGCCTCGGTTTTATTTGCAAATGAGAAATACAAGGTAAGTTATATATCTTTTGTGTGTGTGTTGGGGGGGTACTGGGGTTCCTGGAAACCCATCTACCTCCGGGCTACACTCCCAGACCTATTTTATACTTTTTATTTGGAAACAGGATCTCCTAAGCCAGTGCAGCTGGCTTCGAACCTGTGTGATCCTCCTGTCTCCGCCTCCCAAGCGCGGGGATTAGAAGCATGCACCCCCACGCCCGGCTAGTTATATATCTTAATTCTTTTTAATATTATTTTGTATCATACCCTGCTGTGATACATAAACTTTTTTTTTTTTCTTGTTGTACTGGGGATTGAACCCAGGACATTCTACCTCTTAGGTACATCCCTTAGCCCTATTCTTTTTATGGGAGGGGAGATGCTGGGGATTTAACAAAGAGGTACTCTACCTCAAGCTCACCCCCAGCTCTATTTTTTATTCTTTATTTTGAAACAGGGTTTCACTAAGTTGTGGAGGGCCTCACTAAGTAGCTGAGGCTGGCCACAAACCTGTGATCCTTCTATCTCAATCTCCCAAGTACTGGTATTACAGGCATGTGCCATGCCCAGACCCTATTCTATATTTTTATTTTGAAACAGGGTCTAGGATATGGAGGGCCCCACTAAATTTCTGAGACTGGTCTCAAACCTGCAATCCCCCTGTATTAGCCTCCCGAGTACTGGAATTACAAGCATGTACCACCATGCTTGATGAATGCATATACTTTAACACAAGGGAAATAGTACTATATCCACTGTTTTGTACCTTTTTTTGCATTTTATTAACATATAATTTAGCACCTATAGATATTATTCCATAGAGAATGGACCATAATTTATTTAATTTAATTAGGCTGCTTTTTTTTTTTTTTTTTCTCCCCCAGTACTGGGGATGGAACCCAGGGACATTCTACCTCAGAGCTATACCCTCAGCCTGTTTTTGTTTTGTTTTGTTTTGTTTTGCGGGTCTGGGGATAGAAGGGTTTCCAAGAACCCCAATACCACCAAAAAAATAAATTTGCTTTATTTTTTATTTAGTTATTTTAGTTTTGTCCATTTGGTAGGTGAAAAATGGAACAGTATCTTATATGAGAAACCAGTCTTTTTTTCATGATGATATCTCTTTAAATACAAATCTGAAGCCAGGCATGGTGGGGCACGCTTATAATCCCAGCATTTGGGAGGCTGAGACTGGAGGATCACGGTTTGCAGACAGCCTCAACTACTTAGTGAGGCCCTCTGCAACTCAGTGAGACCCTGTTTCAAAATAAAGAATAAAAAATTGGGCAGGGGGTATAGCTCGGAGGTCGAATGCCTCTGGGTTCCATCCCCAGACCCGCAAAAAAATAAAAATAAAAAATAAACAAATACAAATCTGACTTGTTTCTCTGATTTTTCTTCTCCCCAACCCTTTAGCAGGGATCAGAATATTACTAGATAGTTTTAACTCAGTTTAGAGGACTAAATCTCATTTCATTAGTTAAAAATGGGTTGGTATTTGATGTTCAGTGCCTGTATCAGGGAGATGGTCCAGAGAGAGATCAGACTTGTGTTCTGCAAACTAGTTTTCTTCTTTTCTTTTTTTGTGGTGCTGGGGATTGAACCCAGGAGCATTCTACCTCCAAGCTATCCCCCACCCCCCGCCCCATTCTTTTGTTCTGTTTATTTTGAAACAAGGTCTAAGGTGTAGGTCTTCACATAAATATTTTTTATGGAAGCCAGACATGTTGGTACATGTTTGTAATCCCAGTACTTGGGAAGCTGAAACAAGAAGATTGTAGGTTTGAAGCTAGTCTCAGCAATTTAATGATGCCCTCTGCCACGAGTGAGAACCTGTTTCCAAATAAGAAATAAAATCAGGCTGACAGTGTAGCTCAGAGGTAGGATGCCCCTAGGTTCAATCCCCAGTGCCACAAAATATATTTTTTTATGTACATATTTTATTTTACCAAGAAGAATTAACTTAGTATGAAAGTATATTGACTAATATATATATATATATATATTTTTTTTTTTTTTTTACAATGCCAGGCATCCAATTAGCGCTTAATGAATGTTAGCTTTGGTTTAAAATAATAATACAAAAATAATGAAGAAATAGATAAAATGCTCAGTTTTCTGAGAATCTTTTCTCAGTTCCCCA
Source organism: Muscardinus avellanarius (assembly GCF_963383645.1). Lineage (NCBI taxonomy): Eukaryota > Metazoa > Chordata > Mammalia > Rodentia > Gliridae > Muscardinus > Muscardinus avellanarius. The sequence continues at coordinate 56,233,788 of NC_137802.1, read as the reverse complement.
AGGAAAGCCAATCCTATCTACTATAATGCACTCATACTGTTACATTTCTTTTTTTTTTTTACCTTTTTTATTTTTTTTTTATTTTTATTTTTTTTAATTTATTTTTTATTGGTGCAATGTATTCATACATCATAGTGGTATAAAGAAAATACTTTTGTAGACATACATGCACATCTCGCCCAGTTAGCCCCTACCACGATCCCCACCCCATTCCCTCCCCATCCCTCCTTCCCACGCTTGGCTTACTGGTTGACATCTAGTATTATAGCAATTTATACAGTATTAATATTGATAATCTCACATAACAGTTTCATTTGTCTGGTACCAAACTTTTGATGACTTAAAGATAACATTTCAATATTTCTTTTTGCTTTCTTTCTTACCAGAGAATATTTTTTTCTTTTTTTATTTTTTTTAGGTGAAACTATCATACATTTATTTATTTATTTTTCAGAAAAAATCTATCCTTATATGGAGTATGGACTCTAGATACCCAAAACAGTCTCAAAGGAGAACAAAGCTAGATAATGTATATTTTCTGATTTCAAACCATATAAGGCTACAATAATTGAAACAGTGTAGTACTGTTCTAAAGGCAGATATATAAACCATTGGAGCTAAATAAAAGCCTAGAGATAAATTCTTCCATACATTGTCAAGTTATTTTTGACAAGGTTTCCATGAACTTTTGGTGGAGGAAATACTAGTCTTTTAACTAAATATTGTTGAAAAATAATAATAAATGAAAAAGAATAAAATTGGACCCTTACCTAACACATATACAAATATTAACTCAAAATAGATAAAAGACCTAAATATAAATCTTAAGACTATAAGCTTTTAGAAGAAAATCTGGGTCATAAAACCTCACAACATTGAAATTGGAAGTGAATTCTTGGATATGATTTCAATGGCACAGGCAACAAAAGAGTAAATAAACTTCCTAAAAAATAAAAAAAATATTGTATATCCAAAGACAATGTAAACAGAGTTAAAAGTTACTGATCCTCTTCCAAGAGTTCCTCCTATGATCCATTTCTCCCTAACTCTCACATATTAGGGAATGACTAATATATAGTAAACTTTCGTTTAGATAATTTGGACAATCCTAACAAATAGAAACACTTGCTTAATCACAGCTTTGTAAAATGTTATTACTCTAAGGTTTTTCTTTGCCTTTTTCAGTCTGCTTTACAAGAACTTGAAGAATTGAAACAAATTGTTCCCAAAGAATCGCTCGTTTACTTCTTAATAGGAAAGGTAAAGATTGGGGCCATGGTTCTATGTTGTGACTTTCAAAGCAAATACTAACTTTTGAAGAATAGACGCTTACTGTGTAACATCAATAGAGCAGGTTCAACTGGAGTTCTGACTAAGTGCTCTGGGGATAATGGATTTAGTCCTAGCATTTAAGAATATGATATCCTAATGAAGGAGCAAGAACACACATTTCATAGTCCTAATCCTTCCATGGTATGAGCTATATATATGCATTGCAGCTCAAGATGAGTAATGAGCTCAAAACTAAGACTACCGCATGGAAAGCCAGCCTGTATAAGAATATTAATGACACTGTGTTGTTTTGATTAGAGAAAATAGCTTCTAAGATTTTCAAGGTCACACTAATTGAAAATTAAGGACTGGGCTACCATTCTAGATTTAAGTATCTGGGTACCATGGACAAGTGTTAAAAGTTGATGCAGTTATGTTTTAAAATTGGTATAAACAACTGTTAACTACTTTTATAGTTCATTTCTTCCTGTTGTCAGTGTTCCATAATGAGATTTCACTACCTGAAAAGTAGAGGGTGTGTGTGTGTGTGTGTGTGTGTGTGTGTGTGTGTGTGTGTGTGTGGTACTGGGAGTGGAACCCAGGGGCTTTCTACCTCCAGGCAATACTCCCAGACCTATTTTATGTTTTATTTGGAAACAGAGTCACACTAAGTTGCTGAGAGCCTCACTAAGTAGCTGAGGCTACTAGCTTCAAACCTGCACGATCCTCCTGTCTCAGCCACCGAAGCACTGGGATTACAAGCATGCACCACCACACCTGATTTGAAACAAATATTCTGAAAATAAGATTTGGTTGTATTAAAAGGATCTCAAAGCCAGGTGTGGTGGCCCCCATCTATAATCCCAGTACTTGGGAGGCTGAGCCAGGAGGATCTCAATTTGCTGAGAGCCTCAGCTACTTAGTGAGGCTGTCTTAGTGAGACTCTATTTCAAAATAAAGAATTAAAAAAAGGCCAGGCGTGGTGGCGCACGCTTATAATCCCTGTGCTTGGGAGGCAGAGACAGGAAGATCGAGCATGTTCGAAGCCAGCCTCACTGGCTTAAGAGACCCTGTTTCCAAATAATATATATATATATATATATATATATATATATATATATATATATAGGTCTGAGAGTATAGCCCGGAGGGTTTCCAGGAACCCCAGTACCAGGAAGGAAGGAAGGAAGGGAGGGAGGGAGGGCGGGCTGGGAGTGTAGCTTGGTGATAGACTGTCCCTGGGTTCCATCCCTAGTACCTCAAAAAAAAGAAAAAATTTTTTTAAAGATTTGGCAGTATAGCCGGGCGTGGTGGCGCACGCTTGTAATCCCAGCATTCGGGAGGCTGAAACCTGGAGGATCACGGTTCGCGGACAGCCTCAGCTACTCAGTGAGGCCCTCTGCAACTCAGTGAGACCCAGTTTCAAAATAAAGAATAAAAACTAGGGTAGGGGTGTAGCTCGGAGGTCGAATGCCCCTGGGTTCCATCCCCAGACCCGCAAAAAAAAAAAAAAAAAAAAAAAAGATTTGGCAGTATAGCTTGAAGGTAGAATACCCCCAGGCTCAATCCCCAGTACCTAAAACACTAATATGAATTCAGATGAGAATGTCCTACTAGTGAGAATGAATTTAGAGCACATAGATCAAGAGCCCATTTTGCATTATAAATGTTTAGGACTACTGGGCATGGTGCCACACACTTGTAATCCCAGCATTTGAGAGGCTGAGACAGGAGGATTGTGGTTTTAGGACAGCCTCAGCTACTACTTAGTGAGGCCCTTTGCAACTCAGTGAGTCCCTGTTTCAAAATAAAGAATTAAAAAAAATAGGGCAGGGGGTGTCACTCAAAGGTAGAATGCCCCAGGGTTCCATCCCTAGTACTGCCAAAAACAAAACAAAAAAATGTTTAGGATTTTGTAATTGAAGCTCACAACTTAATGAAAAATGTAGTGCTGCTGTTTATTTTTAGGTTTACAAGAAGTTAGGTCAAACGCACCTCGCCCTGATGAATTTCTCTTGGGCTATGGATTTAGATCCTAAAGGAGCAAATAATCAGATCAAAGAGGCAATTGATAAGCGCTATCTTCCAGATGATGAGGAGCCAATAACCCAAGAAGAACAGATCAGTGAGTATCATGCATAGGATTTTGAGTATTCAGAAGGCTACCTTTTGCATAAGAATTTTTGGGCTGCTTTTTTATTTTTCTAACTGGCATTTTTTTTTTTATTCCAACTAGAATCATAGAGAAACCAAAGAGAGCCAGTGTGGTGATACACGCTTGTAATCCCAGCATTCAGGAGGCTAAGACAGGAGGATCATGGTTTGCAGACAGCCTCAGCTACATAGTGAGGCTCTCCGCTACTTAGTGGGACCCTGTCTCAAAATAAAGAATAAAAAATAGGGCAGGAGGAATAGCTTGGAGGTTGAATACCCTGGGTTCCATCCCCAGACGCAGGAAAAAAAAAATCAATTAATTAAAAAAAAGAGAGAAACCAAAAAGAGTAATGTGCATATGAGTCTGATAATTAGTTTCAGTTATGGATAAGTTTTTTGTTTTTGTTTTGTTTTGTGGTACTGGGGGTGGAACCCAGAAGCTTTCTACCTCCGGGCTATACTCCCAGACCTATTTTATATTTTATTTGGAAACAAGGTCTCACTAAGTTGCTGAGAGCCTTACTGAGTAGCTGAGGCTGGCTTTGAACTGTGCGAGCCTCCTGTCTCAGCCTCCCAAGCGCGGGGATTACAAGAGTGCACCACCACACCAGGCACAGTTATGGATAAGTTTTCTGTGTGACTGACATATATATCCATTGCTGATTTTTTAACCTGGACCTCAATTTGTGCTTGGATATGTAACTGTTACTGCCTCATCTGCTTCATCAGAATGTCATGGAAAGCAGCAGGAATGATAGGTGATAGTATGTTGAAAACAAGTGCTTAGTGATTGAGTAATAAATTTTTTACATTTTAAAATACACACACTTGTGATCTCAGCATTCGGGAGGCTGAGACAGGAGGATCACGGTTCACAGCTGCCTCTGCTACTTAGTAAGGCCCTTTGCAACTCAGTGAGACCCTGTTTCAAGATAAAGAATTTTTAAAAACTAGGGCTGAAGGTGTTGCTCAGAGGTAGAATGCTTCTGTACCATCCCCAGTACCAAAAGAAAAAAAGAAATTAATTGGGAAGAAGCAGTTTTAGTTCTTAAAATTCTTAAAGGTTAAATGCAATAAATTAATTTCAGACATGCTATAAAACAAAAAACTTGTATTTCATTTAAAATTGTATTTCATTTAAAAATAATAGAATTTTAATGGTCTTAACTACTTATTTATTTATTTTGTTTTATTTTATTTTATTGGTGGTACTGGGGTTCCTGGAAGCCCTTCTACCTCCGAGCTACACTCCCAGACCTATTTTATATTTTATTTGGAAACAGGGTCTCACTAAGTTACTGAAAGCCTCACTAAGTAGCTGAGGCTGGCTTCAAACCCGTGCAATCCTCCTGTCTCAGCCTCCCAAGCGTGGGGATTACAAGCATGCGCCACCATGCCCAGCCATTAATGGTCTTATTTAGAGGCACATCTCTAAATAGAGTACAGTTTTCCTTGTTTTCATGAACCAATGAGATCTTGTCAGACACCTTACTACAGACTTGTGTTTTATTTTAAAGTGGGAACAGACGAGTCCCAGGAGAGCAGCATGACAGATGCAGATGACACCCAGCTCCATGCAGCTGAAAGTGATGAATTTTAACTCTGGAAATCAGACTTTGCACCTGGATGTGTGAGCAGTGCTGACTTGTTTCTCGTCCCTCGTATACTGAGTCTTCACTCTTGAGCTGGCAGTGTCATCATCCATCGCTTACCATGAGTGTGCCACTTTGACTGGACCCTGACTGCACAGAATCAAAGGCAGTGCAATATTTAGCTGCTAACAAGACTGGCTCTTTACCAGTATGATCGACAATTTAGTGGGGGTCGGGTGGGAAACTTTCTTTTCTTTTTTTTCTTTAATCTCCCTTAGTTGCAAAGCTATCATGGAAGGAAGAGTTATGTTTTATCTCGAAGGAACCATTAGATATGGAAAAGAGTGATGAACCAGAATTTCTTGGTTGTTTTTCCAAAAGTTTGTTTTTATTTGGTTCTGTTCCTGATAAACAAAGTGACTGACCTTCATTTCTAGGTTCTTCAAGAATGGTGTTAGCAAGTGCCAGATGGAACAATAAAAGACATTGCCTATAACAAGTAACTTGATTGCCAAGGAATGTAAATTACCTTAAACATGCAGTGTCACCTATGAACAAATGTAATAGGCATATTGGGACTCGTATGTAGGAATCAAATATCCCTCCATACAATGTACACTTATTCTTGGCAAGAATGCTTTAATGTCTAACCAAGAATTTTAATTTATTCATCTTGCTTCAAAGTGTTGATCATTGTTGTCTTGGTATTGCAAACTTTCAAATTGGTCCTTACCATATTGCCTCTTCTCTTTGAACTCTGTGGGATCGCCTTTAACATTCAGAGATGATAGAGTGGTTCCCCACTGAAAAGCCAAAACAAAGCCCTTAATAACCTCTTAAGTTCATCACAAGAATCAGTATGAGAACACTAAAGAGAGACTTTAAGAGATCATGATAGTGAAAGCCTTAATACAATCATAATTGTACCGTAATCTTGAATTCTGCATTTGTTCAAGACAGTATCCCTTTGACTTTTCTAAGTGTTTAAGCAGAGTGCAAGAATGCGTGCTTACCTTTGTTGATGTCGTTTCCATTCTTTTCAGCTCTCTGCTTCAGATTATTTTCAGTAGTGTGAGTCACCAAAACTTACTGAGAGTAATTGGGTTTAGGATATTGGAAATTTTTAGCTTGGGGGAAAAAAATTCTTACGAAGGAGACAGGTTCTCTCCTGAGTTCGTCATAACATAGGTTGGTATCTTTGGGGAATGGCCACAGTTTTAAAGATCTAATTATGCATATAAAATGAGAATTATTGGAATTTCACAGTAACCAATTTAAACAGTCTTAAATTGTGTATCTCCTTTATTGTACTGTATGGAAAATTTTAGAGAAACTTTAGTTGTTAACGTTTTATTTAGTGCCAATGTCAGAATATAAAAAATTATAATTTCTTATAAATGGCAGGCCTACAGTTATTATTTTGAATTATTTGATGAAGGAAAACTTACCTGCTGGTTGCCTGTATTTGTTAGTCAAGCTGTGAAAATAAGGTGGATTACAAAAGATGTGAAAATAATTTTAGCCTCTAGACTCAGTAATTTTCTGTCATTTACTATTAATCTCAGCAAACATGAATTAGATACCATTATAATTAATTCAAGTTGAAGTCTTGGATTAGGTATTAGGTGCTGCAGAGGTATTTAACACAATTTCCTACCTAAATCTATGTATATGTGCTGTCAAAAAAATATTAATTTATAAGGAAAAGGAAAGGGATTGGGAATAAATGACTATCACTAAAAATTCCCAAAGGTTAGCACTTGTATTCTAACAAATATTCCATTTTCCTATCCATTGGCTCTGTAATACTTAATTTTAGATTCTTTTTGTTTTTAATTGGCAAATCATAAGCCAGCTATAAAACAGTGTCAGATCTATAGAGTTTCATGGAAGGCTTCAAGCTGAGTTCTCTGTTACAAAGCCTGGAGAAAGCTAAGCTCAGAATATAGTTTGCTAAAATATAATTATCTTTTTGTAGTAGGAATCTATATCCTGTGCCAGAGAGTTTCTGATACTGATTTTGAGACCAAGGATAACAGGATGGTTATGGAAGACGCACCGTGGCACTAGCTGGCTGAGGGATGCTTTCAGCCCATGCTTGACCTGATTTCATTTTTCCTCATACTTACTTTTAAACTAATTTAGGTATTCAAAGCCTTATTTCCCACCTAGTAACTGTTTCTTGCTTTTTTTTTTTAACTTTACTTTTTTTTTTTTTTTTTTTTTTAATGCAATGGGGATCAACCAACCAGAAGAAGAAACACATTTTGGTCAAGTAGATGTTTGCTTCAAATCTGAGAAATTGCTTAGTAGGAAATTAAAAATACTAAAGATTTTAACATCCTTTTTCTATTTAAGCTTTTCATACACACACGTGCGTGCGTGCACACACACACACACTTTTGTTTAAAGGTTCTGTTGTGGCATTGAATTTTTTTCCCTATGAACATGGTTATTGCTCTGGGATTTCAGAAGGTTGAATATTTTTTAAGTGAACAATGGTACTCAAAATAAAGGTGGTTCCTACTCTTTCTGTATTCCATTACGGTTTTTTTTTTTTTTTTTTCCCAAGAACTGCAAGTAACATTTGAACCATGCTGCTGTTGTACCTTAAAAACTCAGTGATAACCAGTATTTAGTCTATTAAAAATACTCTTTTGGAAGAAAACAGTTTTGAAGTCTCTGATTAGCCAGAATATAGTTTGGGTCTTCATTGAGACATGATGACCTGATTTCTTTGTGAAAACCTGGGAAAATGCAAGTGTGGGTGTGATGTGTGTGTTCTATTTGCATTGAAACAATGTAATATTGTGTCTTCTTTTGCTTTTCCTGACTTATTTCAGAAATTGTACAGTCTTGGGGGGGAAAGACTTTTCTGTTAATATATTTGCAGTTCATTAAAGGATATGGAAATCCAAATAAATTACTTTTGAAAGCAATTTATAATCAAGGTGTTAAAGCTATATAAGAGCTGTGCCATCTGTATTTTTATAGTAAGACACAGCAAAATAGTGATGACAGATTAGTTTTATGTTCTACACAGTTGTAGGGTAGCGCTTCTAAGTTTTTTTCTTACGTACTTCTTTTAATATATATATTTAAAAGTTCATACCCTTTTTAGTATTATTTGGAATTTCAAAATAAATATTATGACAAAAACAATGGTAATTTTTAGAATATATTTTTTCAAACTATAGAACCTCTTTACCAATAACTTTGCAAGTCAACTGCTTATTCTTTAATCATGTGATTTCTGAAATTTCCCTAAAAGGGACATAAAGCTTTTTTTGCTCCAATTAAAATCTGTTTTAGCCAGGCATGGTGACACACACCTGTAATATCAGTACTTGGGAGGCTGAAATAGGATTACAAGTTCAATGAAAGCCTCAGCAAATAGTGAGCAGCTTATCAACCTAGTGAGACCCTCTTTCAAAAATTAAACCAGCCATAGTGACACATACCTGTATTCCCAGTACTTGGGAGGCTGACAGGAGACCACAGGTTCGTAGCCAGCCTCAGCAATTTAGCACAGCCTTTAGCATACTTTGTGGAATTTAAGAGAAAAAAAAAAGCCAAGCGTGGTGGCGCACGCTGTAATCCCAGCATTTGGGAGGCTGAGACCGGAGGATCGTGGTTTGTGGATAACCTCAGGTACTTGGTGAGGCCCTCTGTAACTTAATGAGACCCTGTTTCAAAATTAAGAATAAAAAATAGGGTAGGGGGTGTAGCTTGGAGGTTGAATGCCCCTCAGTTCTATCCCCAGATCCGCAAAAAAAAAAAAAAAAAAAAATCTGGGCATAATATCACATGCTTGTAATCCCAGTTCTTGGAAGGCTGAGACAGGAGGAAGATCAAAGGTTCAAAGCCAGCCTCAGTAATTTAGTATCCCGTTTCCAAATAAAATATAGGGCTGGGGTGTGGCTTGGAGATAGAATGCCCCTGGGTTCAATCTCCAGTGCCACAATAGGGCTAGAGGTATAGGCTCAGAGATAGAATGCCTTTGGGTTCAATCCTTATTACCAAAAAATAATAATAAATTTTGTTTTAAAAATCGAGATCTTGCCAGGCGTGGTGGTACACGCTTGTAATCCCCACGCTTGGGAGGCAGAGACAGGAGGATCACACTGGTTCGAAGCCAGCCTTGCTGGCTTAAGAGACCCTGTTTCCAAATAAAAAAATATAAAATAGGTCTGGGAGTGTAACCCGGAGGTAGAGGGGTTTCCAGGAACCCCAGTACCACCAAAAAAAAAAAAATTACTCTAAAAGAAGCCAGGTGTGGTGGCGCACGCTTTTAATCACAGCATTTGGGAGGCTGAGACAGAAGGATCACGGTTTGCTGACAGCCTCAGCTACATAGTGAGGCCCTTTGCAACTTAGTGAGACCCTGTTTCAAAATAAAGAATAAAAAACAGGGCAGGGGGTGTAGCTCAGAGGTTCTATCCCCAGACCCACAAAAATAATAGTAATAATAAATAAAGATTTGCCGGGCGTGGTGGTTCATGCTTGTAATCCCAGCATTTGGGAGGCTGAGACCTGAGGACCACGGTTCATGGACAGCCTCAGCTACTTAGGCCCTCCATAACTTTTTTTTTTTTGTGTGTGTGTGTGTGTGGTACTGGGGGTGGAATCCAGGGGCTCTTCTACCTCCCGGCTATACTCCCAGACCTATTTTATACTTTATTTGTTTGGGTTTTTGGTTTTTTTTTTTTTTTTTCCTTTTTGTGGGTCTGGGGATGGAACCCAGGGGTATTCGACCTCTAAGCTACACCCCCTGCCCTATTTTTTATTCTTTATTTTGAAACCAGGTCTCACTGAGTTGCAGAGGGCCTAAGTAGCTGAGGCTGTCTGAGAACCGTGATCCTCTGGTCTCAGCCTCCTGAATGTTGGGATTACAAGTGTGCGCCACCACGCCCGGCATTTTATACTTTATTTGGAAACGGTCTCACTGAGTTGCTGCTAGCCTCACTAAGTAGCTGAGGCTGGCTTCGAACCTGTGCAATCCTGTCTCAGCCTCCCAAGCGCTGGGATTACAAATGTGGGCCATCCCAGCTCCCCTCCATAACTTAGTGAGACCATGTTTCAAAATAAAGAATAGAAACTAGGGCAGAGGGGGTCTGGCTCGGAGTCAAATGCCCCTGGGTTCCATCCCCAGACCTGCAGGAAAAAAAAAAAAATTCAACTATTAAATGACAGAACTGGACTGGGTGGTGCACACCTGTAATCCCAGTATTTGGATAGCTGAAACCAGGAGGATTTCAGGTTCTAAACCAGCTCTAGCATTTAGCAAAACCCTCAGCAACCTAATAAGACCCTGTTTCAAGAGATAAAAAGGAGCAAGCATGGTGGTTTAAGCTTGTAATCCCAGTATTTGGGAGGCTGAGATAGAAGGATCACAGGTTCACAGCCAGATTTAGCAACTTGGTGAGGCCCTTCACAACTTACTGAGACACTGTTTCAAAATAAAAAATAGAAAGGGCCTGGGGTGTAGCTTAGAAGTAGAATGTCCCTGAATTCAAACCCCAGTTCCCCCCCCCAAAAAAAAAATCAGGCTGGAGGTATACCTTAAGGTAGAATAGTTCAGGGTTCAATCTCCAGTGCCACAAAAGTTAAAAGGGCTAGAAGCTGGGCTTTGGTGTATGCTTGTAATCCCAGTACTTGAGAAGCAAAGACAGGAGGATCACAGGTTCGGGACCAGCCTCAGCTATTTAGGACTTATGCAATTTACTGAGATCCTGATTCAATAAAGAATAAAAATTAGCCAGGCGTGGTGGCGCACGCTTTTAATTCCCACGCTTGGGAGGCTGAGACAGGAGGCTCACACAGGTTCAAAGCCAGCCTCAGCTACTTAATGAGGCTCTCAGCAGCTTAGTGAGACCCTGTTTCCAAATAAAATATAAAATAGGTCTGGGAGTATAGCCCGGAGGTAGAAAGCCTCTGGGTTCCACCCCCAGTGGAAAAAAAAACAACTTTATTTAAGCCAAGCATGGTGACAGATGCTTATAATCTCAGTATTTGAGAGACTAAAACAGGAGGATCTCAAGTTGGATGACAGCCTCAAGCAAGTAGTAAGACTCTTCAACCTAGTGAGACCCTGTTTGAAAATAAAAATAAAACCAGGCGTGGTGGCGCACACTTGTAATTCCAATACCTGGGATCCTGAGGCAGTATAGCAGGTTTGCAGCCAGCTTCAGCAACTTGTGAGGCCCTTTGTAACTTAGTAAAACCCTGTTTGAAAATAATGTCCAGGCGTGGTGGCGCGTGCTTGTAAACCCAGCATTCGGGAAGTGGAGATCGGAGGATCAAGGTTCTAGGACAGCCTCAGCTACTTAGCGAGGCCCTTTGCAACAAAGTGAGACCCTGTTTCAAAAATAAAAAGACTGCCAGGTGTGGTGGCACACACTTATAATCCCCATGCTTGGGAGGCGGAGACAGGAGGATCACACAGGTTCGAAGCCAGCCTCTCTGGCTTAAGAGACCCTATTTCCAAATAAAAATATAAAATAGGTCTGGGAGTGTAGAAGGGTTCCATCCCAGTACCACCAAAAAAAAAAAAAAAAAAATAGGGCTGAAGATGTAGCTCAGAGGTTAAACACCCCTGGGCTCAATCCCCAGTTCCATAAAAATAAATAAAACCTCACCGGGCGTGGTGGCGCACGCTTGTAATCCCCGCGCTTGGGAGGCGGAGACAGGAGGATCGCGCAGGTTTGAAGCCAGCCGTGCTGGCGTAAGAGACCCTGTTTCAAAAATATAAAATAGGTCTGGGAGTTTAGCCCAGAGGAAGAAGGGCTTCCAGGAACCCCAGTACCACCAAAAAAATAAATAAATAAATAAAACCTCTTATTATGGACTTCCTCTGGATATTTCAAATAATGCCTAATAACTGTTAGATGTCTTATAGAATTTTTGTTTTTTGTTTTTTTGGTTTTCTTGGGGTTTTTTGTTTGTTTGTTTGTTTGTTTGTTTTTGTTTTTGTTTTTGCAGTACTGGGGATGGAACCCAGGGACATTCTACCTCCGAGCTACACTCCTAGCCCTATTTTCTATTCTTTATTTTGAAACAGGGTCTCACTGAGTTACTAAGTAGCTGAAGCTGTCAGCAAACCACAATCCTTCTATCTCGGCCTCCCAAGTGCTGGGATTACAAATGTGCACCACTATGCCCAGCTTTTCTCTAGCATTTTTAGATAATCTGCTAATAGAATAGTATAAAACTCATGTTTTACAAAGGAAACTATTGTTAGTCATACATTCAAATGAATGGATTTTTTTTCAGTATTAGGTATTGAATCCAGGAATCCAGGGTACTTATCCACTGAGCTATATCCCCCAGCTCTTTTAATTTTTTATTATGAGGCAGGGTCTAAGTTACCAAAGCTGCCTGTCTTAGCTTCCCGAATTGCTGAGATTATAGTATGATTTACTGTGCCCAGATATGCAAGTGTGTGTGTATGTGTGTTTACTGGGGATTGAACCCAGGTATTTATTTACTTAGCAGAACTGGGAATTAAATCCAGAAGCAGTCTACCCCTGAACTACTTCCCCAGCCTTTTTATTTTGAAACAGGGTCTTGCTGAATTGCTGAAGCTGTCCTCAAAACCTTCACTCCTCTTTTCCCCAAGTACTGGGACTACAGTACCAGGCACGACAGGCCACTGCATCTGACTTTTTGCAGTCTTTTGATGGGGCTTTGAGCAGTATCCTGTTTTTCTGGAAGTATATTTTTTCTCTCTGACTAAAATTGGCTCTAACATAAGAAAAACAATGTGTGTGTGTGTGTGTGTGTGTGTGTGTGTGTGTGTGTGTGTGTTAGTGGGGATTGAACCCAGAGGGATTCTACCTTTGCACTACATCCCCAGACCTTTTTTATTTCTTATTTAGAAATAGGATTTTGTTAGGTTGATGAAAGTCTCACTGCTTGCTGAGACTGCCCTTGAACCTGCAATCCTCCTGTCTCAGCCTCCCAAGTACTGGGATTACAGGCGTGCACCACCAGGCCTGGCTAAAACAGAAAAATTTTAAATCTTTAGTTTTCTTTTGTTTTTTTATTACTAGTTTCCCCTAGTAAGAGTTTCTGGGTTGGTTGTTTGTGGTGTTTTTGTTTTTGTTTGTTTTGCAGAACTGGGGATTGAACACGGGCATTCTACCTCTGAGCTATACCACCAGCCCTGCTTTTTTTCTTTATTTTGAAACAGTTACAGATTGCCTCACTAAGTAGCTGAAGCTGGCCACAAACCAGCGATCCTCCTGTCTCAACCTCCTAAGTACTGACATTAAAAGTGTGTGCCACCATGCCTAGAAGAGCATTCTTTTTATAATCAACACTACTAAAGAAAAACTTGTTGAATATGCTAAAACAGACTTTTCAAAGGGAGCCATGGAGCTAAGTATAGCGAACACCGCATGGGGGATGGGAGAGGGTCTTGCGACAGGAGAAGGATTGGAATCAACTCTTGACTCCGGTAATAAGTAGAGATTTATGTCCAATGAGCAGAGTGGTTTCAGTGGGTGGGAAGTTACAAGATAAATCATCAAGGATAAGGGGTTCCAGGCCAGGTGCACACTTAAAACCCCAGTACTTGGGAGGCTGAGACAGGAGGATAGCAGGTTTGCAGCCAGCCTCAGCTTAGTGAAACCCTGTTTCAAATAAAGAATAAAAAATAGGGCTGGGGGTATATCTCAGAGCTAGAATGCTCCTGGGTTCCATCCCCAGTCTAAAAAAAAAAAAAAAAAAAAAAGATAAGGAATTCTGGATAGGCTGATTCAATGACTCTGTAGGTTAGTGCTAGAGACTGGTCAGGTTCTGAAGTATCAAGGGTGCTCAGATACCAAGAGTGGAGTTATTTTTGCTAGGCCAGCCCTTCATAGCTTAGTGAGACCCTGCTTGAAATTTATTTTTAAAGAGCTGGACAAGCCGGGCATGGTGGTGCACGCTTGTAATCCCCATGCTTGGGAGGCTGAGACAGGAGAATCGAACAGGTTCGAAGCCAGCCTCAGCTACGTAGTGAGGTTCTCAGCAACTTAGTGAGACCCTGTTTCCAAATAAAATATAAAATAGGACCGGGAGTATAGCCCAGATGTAGAAAGTCCCTGGGTTCCACCCTTAGTACCACCAAAAAAAAAAAAAAAGAGCTGGACATTGTGACACATGTATTCAGGAGACTGAGACAGGAGGATTACAGGCTCAAAGTCAACCTCAGTAATTTAGTGAAGCCCTCTACAACTTAGTGAAACTCTATTTCAAAATAAACGAATAAGCCGAGCGTGGTGGCACACGCTTGTAATCCCTGCGCTTGGGAGGTGGAGACAGGAGGATCGCACAGGTTCGAAGCCAGCCGCGCTGACTTAGGAGACCCTGTTTCCAAAAATAAAAATAGGTCTGGGAGTGTAGCCCAGAGGTAGAAGGGCTTCCAGGAACCCCAGTACCACCAAAAAAAAAAAAAAGAAAAGAAAGAATAAGCCGGGCATGGTGGCACACACTTGTAATCCCCACACTTGGGAGGCAGAGACAGGAGGATCGCGCTGGTTCAGAGCCAGCCTTGCTGGCTTAAGAGACCCTGTTTCAAAAAAAAAAAAAATAGGTCTGGGAGTGTAGCCCGGAGGTAGAAGGGCTTCCAGGAACCCCAGTACCACAAATAAATAAATAAATAGAAGAATGAATCAAGTGTGATGGTGCATGCTTGTGATCACAGTACTTGGGAGGCTGAGACAGAAGGATTGTAGGTTCAAGGTCAGCCTCAGCTACTTAGTAAGGCACTCTCCTATCAAGCCCTGTTTCAAAATGAAGAATAAAAAATAGGGCTGAGGAGCCAGGCTTGGTGGCACACGCTTATAATCCCAGCATTTGGGAGGCTGAGACAGGAGGATCGCAGGTTCATGGACAGTCTCAGCTACTACTTAGTGAGGCCCTTTGCAACCTGTTTCAAAAAAATAAAGAATAAAAAAATAGGGATATACCTTGGAGGTAGAATGTTCCTGGGTTCAATCCTTAGAACCACAAAAAATAATAATATTTTAAAACTTGATGGTTATACATGCCTGTAATCCCAGTATTTAGGAGGCTGAGATATGGGTTTGCAGGTTTGAAGACAGCCTCAGCCTCACAGCAAGACTCTCAACAACCTAGTGAGACCCTGTTTCAAAACAAAATGTAGCTGGGTATAGTAGCGTGCACTTTTGTGTGTGTGTGTGTGTGTGTGTGTGTGTGTGTGTGTGTGGTACTGGGGGTGGAACCCAGGGGCCTTCTACATCTGGGCTATACTCCTAGACCTATTTTTTAATATTTTATTTGAAAATAGGGTGTCACTAAGTTCCTGAGAGCCTCACTAAGTAACCAAGTCTGGCTTCGAACCTATGCAATCCTCCTATCTCAGCCTCCCAAGCACGGGGGATTACAAGTGTGTGCCACCATGCCTGTCTGGTAGCATGCACCTTTAATCCCAGTACTTGGGAGGCTGAGGCAGGAGGATCACAGGTTCATGGCCAACTTCAGCTACTTAGTGAGGCCCTCTGCAACTTAGCGAGATCGTTTCAATATAAAGAAAATATAGGTGGGCGGGTGGCACATGCTTGTAATCCCAGTACTTGAGAGGTTGAGACAGGAGGATTGCAGGTTCACGACCAGCCTCAGCTACTTAGTGAGACTCTTCAACTTAGTGTGACCCTGTTTTAAAATAAAGAGTAAAAAAACAGGGCTGGGGGTTTAGCTCGGAGGTAAAATGCCCATGGGTTCCATCCCCAATACTGCAAAAATATAATCAATTAATTAAAACATAGGGCTAGGAGTATAGCTCAGATGTAAAATGCCCCTGGGTTCAATATCTAGTACCATACATACACACACACCATAATAATAATAATAATAATAATAATAATAATAATAATAAATCTTGCTTGACTACCTTGAAAATAATAGCTCCTAAGCTTACTGTCACATTTCCTTGTCAATGCCATATTCATAATTATTTATGTTGCTTTGTGTTTAGTATGTATGAGCACTTAGACATGAGAATAATCTCATTTCATCTATGCAGTCTTATGAGGTAAGGAATATGTCACCTGTTTTATACAAGAGAAAACTAAGGCTCAAATAAATGAAGTCATTCGGTGGTACTAGGGATGGAACCCTTCTACCTCCGGGCTACATTCCCAGACCTATTTTTATATTTTTTATTTGGAAACAGGGTCTCTTAAACCAGAGAGGCTGCCTTTGAACCTGTGCGAGCCTCCTGTCTCCGCCTCCCAAGTGCGGGGATTACAAGCGTGCACCACCACGCCCGGCTTGAAATGAAACCATTTCTAAAAAGAAGAAAATCTTTTCTAGGAACAGCCTGGCAGACGTTTGCTTACATATCATTGTCCGGGCTGGGTCATAAAATCATCTCTAGCTGCAAGGTATGCTTTTATTTTTCAAGGGCAAGCACAGTTTATTCACTGACCAGATTTTTTTTTTTTTTTTTTTTTTTGTGGTACTGGGAGTAGAATCCAGGGGCTTTCTACCTCCAGGCTATGCCCCCAGACCTATTTTATATTTATTTGGAAACAGGGTCTCACTAAGTTGCTGAGAGCCTCACTAGGTAACTGAGGCTGGCTTCGAACCTGTGTGATCCTCCGCGCACCACCACGCCCAGCTACTGACCAGATTGTTAAAATACTGTGGTAGATGCCTTAGTTCATCCTTCTCATGAGCCTGTTGATCTAGTCTTCCCTGGAGTCAGCATCTCCACGTCCTACAAAATGCACGGTTCTTTTCTTCATCCCATCATGGAGAAGATAACTTGCAGGAAGTTACGTGCTTCTTTGAACGTTTTCCAACAGTACAGATGTTGTGGATCAGTTCCTCAGACCCTCCAGACGACACCACGTTTACCGGGGAATCCTCAATCAGAGTGTTATCTGTCAAGGCAATCTGTTTCTCACTGACTTTGCCATGACCATGCGTGTAGAGTAGCTCATTTACTGACTTCGGTACACACACACACACACACACACACACACACACACACACACCGTGCAATATGCGGTTCCACAGTCCTCAGCATGTTATTCAGTGGAGCCTCGCTGAGATCAACAAAGGTGTCACTGAAGACCTATCAAAGGCAGAGAAGCTGCCACACCTTACCATCCTCCAGGCTCACACCACTGATGCCTGTGATCCTGACCACAGATGCCCGTTTGCGTTCTGCAGGTACACAGAAATTGCCAGCTTCCCTCGCCATCCCACAGTGGTTCAGTACATCTGGTTCCCTTGTGACAGCGCTGAGCTTTTCAGAGCTAAGCTTCCTTCTTGCCTTTCAAAGCACCTTTGGGCAAACTTCTTTCTCCAGAGCTTTACCTTCAATTCTGTGAAATTCTTTTCTTTTTCTTGGGGGTTTCTGGCACAGCAGGAACCTTCTTTTTCTTCTCTTCAGCACGTCCATAGTTCCCATTGGAAAAGAGAAGGGACACTTTGTTTGTTTGTTTGTTTGTTTGTTTATGCTGGAGATTGAACCCAGGGGCACCTACACCCGCTGCCCTTTTTTTTTCTTTTCTTTTCTTTTCTTTTTTTGGCAGAACTAGGGATTGAACTCAGGGAAATTCTACCTCCAAGCTACACCCCCAACCATATTTTTTTTTTCTTTATTTTGAAACAGGATCTCACTAAGTTGCAAAGGGCCTCACTAAGTAGCTAAGGCTGTCTGCAAACCTGCAATTCTTCTGTCTCAGCCTCCCAACATGCCCAGTGGAACCCAGGGGCATTCTATCTCTGAG
The DNA here is from genome assembly GCF_963383645.1 of Muscardinus avellanarius. Classification (NCBI taxonomy): domain Eukaryota; kingdom Metazoa; phylum Chordata; class Mammalia; order Rodentia; family Gliridae; genus Muscardinus; species Muscardinus avellanarius. The sequence continues at coordinate 56,216,024 of NC_137802.1, read as the reverse complement.
CTACACCCCCTGCCCTTTTTTTTTTTTTTTTTCAGGTCTGAGGATGGAACCCAGGGGCATTCGGAGGATCGTGGTTCATGGACAGCCTCAGCTACTTAGTGAGGCCCTCTATAACTTAGTGAGACCCTGTTTCAAAATAAAGAATAAAAAATAAGGCAGAGGGTGTAGCTCGGAGGTCGAGTGCTCCTGGGTTCCATCCTCAGACCCACAAAAAAATAAATTAATAAAAAATACAGAATAAGTCAGGCATGGTGGCACACACTTGTAATCCCAGCACTTGGGAGGCTGAAGGCTGAGACAGGAGGATCACACAGGTTTGAAGTTAGCCTCAGCTACTTAGTGAGGCCCTCTGCAACTTAGTGAGACCATGTTTCCAAAAAAGTATTAAAAAAGTATAAAAAATAGGTCTGGGAGTATAGTCTGGGGGTATGAAAGTTCCTGGGTTCCACCCCCAGTACCACACACACACACACACACACACACACACACACACACACACAAATATAAATAAATAAGTAAATAAATAAATAAGCTGGGTGTGGTGGTGCACACTTGTAATTCCAGCATTCGGGAGGCTGAGACAGAAGGATGGCAGTTTGCGGACAGCTACTTAGTGAGGCCCTCTGCAACTCAGTGAGACCCTGTCTCAAAATAAAGAATAAAAAATAGGGCAGGGAGTGTAGCTCGGAAATAGACTGCCCCTGGGTTCCATCCCCAGACTCAAAAATAAATAAATAAATAAATAAATAAATAAATAAATAAATAAATAAATAGAATAAAAGTACTTGGGAGACTGAGACAAGAGAATCTCAGTTTACGAACCAGCCTCAGCTACTTTATGAGGCCTTCTACAATTTAGTGAGAACTTGTTTCAAAATAATCAAAAAAATAGGGCCGGGCATGCATGGTTGTAATCCCAGCATTTGGGAGGCTGAGACAGAAAGACTGCGGTTTGCAGACAGTCTCAGCGACTTAGTGAGGCCCTGTACAACTCAGTGAGACCCTGTTTCAAAATAAAGAATAAAAAATAGGGCTGGGGTGTAGCTTGGAAGTAGAACGCCCCTGGGTTCCATCCCCAGTACTGAAAAAAGAAAGGAAGAAAGGAAGGAAAGAGGGAAGGAAGGAAGGAAAGAGAGAAGGAAATTAGGGCTGGGAGTGTAGCTCAGAGGTAGAATGATAAGATTCATTAAGTCATGACGTACCTGGGCACTTGCGCACAGTGTTAATCAGCTTTTCATTTCTATGACAAGATACCTAAGAAAAACAAAGGAGGAGAGGTTTGTTTGTACTCAGTTTTGGGCTCCATCCTTTTGGGCCTTAAGCAGGGTAGAAAAAACATCATGGCAGAAGAGCAAGACAGGAAAGCCACTCACCGTGTGGCATCTGGGACTTGGTGTGTGTGGAGGGGGCAGGGATAAGATGCATTCTTTTAGAATACAGCCCCTATAATTTATTTTTTCCAAGTAGGCCCCACATCCTACTGTGACCACCCCATCTCAATAATGCCATCACCTAATGAGACCAAGCCAGGCGTGATGCGCACGCTTGTAATTCCAGTACTTGAGAGGCTGAGACAGGAGGATCACAGGTTTGAAGCCAGCCTCTGCTACTTAGTGAGGCCCTCCGCAACTTAATAAGAGCTTGTTTCAAAAATAAAGGATAAAAGATAGGGCTGGGAATGTAGCTAAAAGATAGAATGCTCCTGAGTTCCATCCCCAGTACTGAAAAAAAAAAAAAAAAAAAAAAACCAAACAATTATGAGTCCATGAATGGCTTCACCTGCTGAGCAGAGCCCTGGTCATGCAGTCAGTCCCAAGAGCCCAGCCCTGCATAATGCTGCATCAGAACCAAGACACAAGCAGATCTCACGGGCTGTAGGTGGCCCTGCCTCTGCGCTCAGGAGTGCCCGCTGCTCTGCCAGAGAGGAGCCCTGTCCTCGTAACTTGACCGTGTATTCAGTTTAGTGAACTTTCTTTTTTTTTTTTTTTGTGGTACTGGGGGTGGAACCCAGAGGCTTTCTACCTCCGGGCTATACTCCCAGACCCATTTTATATTTTATTTGGAAACAGGGTCTCACTAAGTTGCTGACAGCCTCACTAAGTAGCTGAGGCTGGCTTCGAACCTGCGCGATCTTCCTGTCTCAGCCTCCCAAGCGCGGGGATTACAAGCATGTGCCAACACGCCCGGCTCTAGTGAACTTTCTTATTCTGAGTTTGTGGAGTTCCTACTTAACCTGTTCTATTATTTACAAATAATTATGTTAACGCCTTTTCTTTCCCCTCCCCCCATACTAGAGATGGACCTAGGGCTTCCTGGAAATGCGGCAAGCATCTGCCACTGAGCTACATCCCCAGCCCTCTTTTTTTTCCTTTTTTTCTTTTTTTTTCAGTATTGGGGAATGAACTCAAGGACATTCTACTTCAGAGCTAAACCCCCATCCCTATTTATTTTTTTTATTTGGAAACAGGGTTCTGCTAGTTTGCTGAGGCTGCCTTCGACCCTGTGACCCTCCTGCGTCAGCCTCCTGAATACTGGGATTCCAGATGCGCGCGGCCACACCCAGCTTAGTTCTTTCTTTTCAAATACAGTGCCTTAGGCTCGCTTGTCAAGTGCTCTACTGGCTTCACCCCAACTAGGACTACGAAGAAGTTCAGTAAAGTTGCAGGACATGGTAGCAGTATATGAAATTAATTGTATTTTCTAGGAGTGGTTGCCCATACTTGTAAACCCAGTACTTGGGAGGCTGAGACAGGAGATTCAAAGGTTTGAGACCAGCCTCAGCTACTTAGTGAGGACCTCCACAATTTAGCGAGACTCTGTTTCACAATAACGAATAAAAAATAGGGCTGGGAGTATAACTCAAAGAGGGAGTGCCCCTGGATTCAATCAGTTCCCAATACCTCAAAAGAAATCAATTGTATTTTATATATTAATAAAGTGAAATTATATATAGTTATATATTTTAATATATAGTTATATATAAAAATTGTATATAGTTACATATATATATTATTTTATTTTATTTTATTTTGCCGTACTGGAGATGGAACCCAAGGGCTTTCTACCTCTGAGCTATACCTCCAGCCCTATTTTTTATTCTTTATTTTGAGACAGGGTCTCACTGAGTTGCAGAGGGCCTCACTAAGTAGCTGAGGCTGTCTGCGAACCCTGATCCTCCTTTCTCAGCCTCCCGAATGCTGGGATTACAAGCGTGCACCACCACTCCTGGCTTAGTTAAGTTATATATAATCAATGAAATTAATAAAATAAAGTTAATGAAAATCTGAAGTAAAATTTAAAATTCTGTGTAATACAACAAAGCAAAACATTGTAGGAATAAATTTAACCAAAGTACTAGACACTTTTATTATTTATTTTTGGTTCCTAAGGACTCTGAACCAAGAAAGGCGTGGTCATGCATACCTGGTCTGAGACCAGCCTCAGCAATTTAGCAAGACACTGTTTCAAAATTTAAAAAATTAGGCGGGCGTAGTGGTGCACGCTCGTAATCCCAGCATTCCTGAGGCTGAGACAGGAGGATCACCGGATCTCCGACTGACAACCTCAACTACTTAGTGAGGTCCTTTGCAATTTAGTGAGACACTGTTTCAAAATAAAGAATAGAGCCGGGCATGGTGGCACATGCACGCTTGTAATCCCACCATTTGGGAGGCTGAGACCAGAGAATCGCGGTTTGTGGACAGCCTCAGCTACTTAGTGAAGCCCTTTGCAGCTCAGTGAGACTGTTTCAAAATAAAAAATAAAAAAACTGGGCAGGGGGGTGTAGCTCGGAGGTCTAATGCCTCTGGGTTCCATCCCCAGACCCACACAAAAAGAAAGAAAGAAAGAAAGAAAGAAAGAAAGAAAGAAAGAAAGAAAGAAAGAAAGAAAGAAAAGAAGATAGGGCTGGGGTGTAGCTGGGAAGTAGAAGGCCTGTTGGTTCCATCCCCAGTACCGCAAAAAAATAATAATAAATACACACACACACACACACACACACACACACACACACACACACACAATAGCTGGGTATGGTAGCGCATGCTTGTAATCCCAGTAATTGGGAGGCTGACACAGGAGGAGCGCAGGTTTAAAGCCGCCTCAGTTCCTTAGTGAGGCCCTTCTAAATTTAGTCCGACCCTGTTTCAAAATAAAATAAAATAAAAATAAAATAGGGTCGGGGGTGTAGCTCGGAGGTAGAATGCCTCTGAATTCAATCCCCAGTAACACAAACACACACACACACACACACACACACACACACACACACACACACACGAATAGACAAGCTGAATCTTTTTTCTTTGTTTGCTATTGAGACAGGGTCTTGCTATATTGCTGAGGCTGGCCTTGAGCTTGCAATCCTCCTGCTTCCAAATTGCTGGGATCACTGGTGTGCACCATCCCTCCTAGCTGCACAAGATGTTTCTAAAGTTTACGCGGGGCTGGGGTGCTGCTCAACTCTGGCGAGGCAGATGCCAGTCTGTCCAAGGCCTCTCAGGAGCCTCAGAGCGGGGCGAGGATTCAGGGCCCCATCCCTGTGACTTTGCTGCCCGGCTGTTCCCCATGCCTAGTGGTCATCTTTTAAAACAATTTCTGTTGTCCCATAGATGCAAACCTGAAATGCCAAGGCTGTGTGCGGCTCTCACATCTTCCTTTCCTAAGTGACCCTCACTCTCCGTTCCCTCCTCCTTCCCTCTCAGGGGTCCCTCAAGCTGAAACCCTGCAAATCACCCCGACATTCTTTTCCCAGTCCTACCTGTAGTCCTCGCACCCTTTCAAGCCTACCTTTTTTTGGTGGTGTTGTTTTTGGTGGTGTTGTTGGCAGTACTAGGGGTGATGGAACCCAGAAGTGTTCTACCACTGACCTACATCCCCAGCTATTTATTTGTTTGTTTATTTATTTATTTTGGTACTGGGGATTGAACCCTGGGGCTTTATAACTCCGAGCTACACCCCCATGCCTTTTTATTTCTTTATTTTTTTGAAACAGGGTCTCACTAAGTTGCTGAAGCTGGCCTCAGACCTGCAGTCTCCCTCTCAGCCTTCCACATATGGAATTACAGGCCGGTGTCACCAGTGTCTTTCAAGAACTAACTATTTCTTGAATTGAACATCTCTTCTTTTCTTTGTTTTTTTCTTTCTTTCTTTCTTTCTTTCTTTTTTTTTTTTTTTTTTTTTTTGGTAACA